>NW_010194187.1:0-123298 GCF_000695765.1 Mesitornis unicolor | reverse complement strand
GCAGGGGATTAAACTTCAATGGAATAAATTAAAGTGGGTTAAAAATGTCTAACAGAGTTTTAAGACCCCTGTATTATGTCAGTATCACAAAGTGCTGTTAACTTTGAAATGAAAGTCTAGCTAGGTAAATAAATTTTGTCAAGGATCTATTGTTCTCATTCCACATTCCTATAAGCCTTCTTTTATTAATACTGGCTTGCCATCTTCTGCATACATGTAGAAATTAATATTAAGTAAAATTAGATTTTATACGAAAGGCCACAGAGCAACATTTTAATAAAAATTTGCACTGTAGTTTGCCTTATATATAACATTCTGAAGAAAACATCCATTTTCATGTGGGTAGACATATCTTCTTAAGAACATGAAAAGGACTATAATGTGGGATATCCTGGTATTACATAATGGACAAAGCCACAGTGCACTATTTACATGCTCTATTGGTATTACTTATTTTCTACTGTCCTGATTTGAGCTAAATAGAACTAATTTTCTATTTAGTGATTTTACTTTTCAACTCAGTCTCTTCTAAGTGGCTGTACTTGCTGAAACTAACGGCATGTTTTTCCAGACAGTGTGTTCTTCTACAGGTGATAATCACAAGGCCACTGTCTCACCATGGGTGCTGTATCTGCACTTATGGGGAGGAGCAGACCCAAAACTGACCAACTAGGTATTCCATCCCACATGCATCATACTCAGTATAAAGCTGAGGGATGACAACTGTTTCGGCCGCTTCTATCTTGGATCTCTTCCTTCTGTCTCGGCCCCTTCTCTGCCCTCTGCTCTTCTGATCCTGCCATGGCCAAAGTCCAAGTAGAACCCTAGATCATCAGCTTCCAATCCTGATTTTTGTGTTCCTGCATCCTGCTCCCACCTGCTGCTGAGTCTGGGCTGGGACTCTTCCAGTGCCCTGCTCCGCAGAGCATCTTATGAAGTAACTGTCATTTGAGGAGGGTAGAGGAAGGATTTTATATCGGTTTTGTATATATATACTTGTACATATCTGTATATATTTCATTATTTTCCTGTTTACTTTATTGTCCTGTAGTATTAGTATTATTAGTATTATTGTTTCATTAAATCTTTAAATTTTCCAACCCATAAAGTCTCTCTCCCTTATTCTCTTTTCTCTTCCCTTCTGGGGAGGGGAGAGGGGTTAGTAGAGAGTGTCTGTCCAGATTTCAGTGGCCAGCCCAGCCCTAAACCACAACATCTACATACAGTTCCAACCATCCACTGTTAATGTAAAAGATTAATAACATAAAAATATTCCCACATTTTACCCAAATAGTTTGAGCTCAGGTGTCTGATACCAAGTTTTTCCAAAGAAAAGCATTGGAATGCTTTGATACAAATGAGTCACTTTTCACATATTTATTCATGGGTGCATTCTAGAAACCTGAATTTGAACAAAGATGTCTTTTAAGGATATTTAATTCCCACTGATGTTGGCATAGTGTACATTTCCACACAAAGAAATTGTATGAGGTGCCTGTGAAATACAAAAAAACCACTTGCACAAGTATAAGAAATTCTATTGCAACAGTAGAGATTCCTTTCATTAAAGTCACCTGTTGTTCACTATGATTTATTCATTTATTACAAACAGCTGAATACTTCAGGAAAGGCATTTTAAAAGCACAGAGGAACACATTCCAAGTTTCAATCATAGTTTGGCATATCCCTGCTAACTTTTATGCCTTCATCTTCATCTTATGCCCTTACCAGATATGCATGCTGACCTCTCAGAATTCTTCTGTGATCACAAATAAGAAGGTTTTCATCTCTTTGAATTTCAAGCAGAAGCAGCAATATATTCCCTTTCTAACTATGTCTGTTTAACAGGCATTGATCTTTCATTCATTCGGTCAATGGATATCAAAAGCTATTAAAATCCATTTCTGAGGAAAGAGGTGTGTTGCTTTAGTGTTGTTCTGGTAAGGAAGAGAAAGATTAAACAGCTATTCTGTTGCAAGGGTACTCAATTTATTTTTATTGAGATTTTCTTGGCAGTTTTGTCAAGGTCTGCTAGCCCTTACAGGGGTCTGCTCAGCAGTAAGCAGCATGTGGGCACCAGGTCTGCTGGGCAAGCCAAGTGCTGCACATTGTTTTCCTGGCTATGACGTACACAAATATGTTGCAATGCTCCCAAAGTGCAGAGACGTCAAAGAAGTACAGATTGTCCTATTGGAAACTAGGAGACACCACATGTTACATATTTACAAGATCCAGGCAAAATTTATTTTTGATCCCGATCTGAACAGGACTCTATCGTCAATGTACATTTGCTCAGCCAGGATGCAAGGAGACCGAGTTGCCTCAGAAAAAGTACTACTCCCATTTTGCATATGTAGTTGGTCTTTCTGTGGCTCTGGACACAGGTATCACAAGAGTCCTATTATGCCATTAAAAGGAATGCAGTTGCAGAGTACTAGAAGGGGATACCATAGACCAATTTCTCTACCTCTTGTAAACTAGTAATATCCATTCGGTATGGTGCTTCTTTGTAGTGATTATCCCTGAACTTGCACAGACCAGTTTTTAGGTTTATGACTCCTTTCTGAGTTGATCCAAACAGGCATTGTGAGGGAACACAGCACAGCCAAACAAAACAGAATAGCATATTAAATAGAAAAATCAACATTGTCTGTGCCTGATAGTAGTCTTGTATTTTCTTCCTGCAATAGTATCACACCTAATTAAAAGTGAAAATTAATAGCCAGCAGGATTAATCAAATTCCATATGCAAATATCTGGCTCATGAGAGCCATGGTCCAATTGCTAGTACTATCACTAAGGTCATTAATTTAAACTGAGATGAGTTAAGAGACCTTTGGGCATTGAGACAAAAGTTGAAGGAGGTTATTCATCGCTAAGTTTCTCACACTGAAATGAAAAACTTAGGAAGAAAATATGTGAACATAGCTTCAGCACACTGATTTCTAGGATAATGAGCAGTGCTGTGAGCTTGTCTGTGGAGGACCACAAGTGCTCTCCTGTAACATATAGTAGTTCTGATACATTGCTTTAAATT
Source organism: Mesitornis unicolor (assembly GCF_000695765.1). NCBI lineage: Eukaryota > Metazoa > Chordata > Aves > Mesitornithiformes > Mesitornithidae > Mesitornis > Mesitornis unicolor. The sequence goes on along the minus strand of NW_010194187.1, from coordinate 120,261 downwards.
CATATTAAGAGGCACTGAAGCAAGTTGAATATAAGATAGTTCAAGGTCTAGTAAACTGACATCTTTGAGATTATTTTATGCCTGCTGACTTTTGGTGAACATCTTCTAATTTTTTAACCAAAACATGAGTATCAGTTTCATAAACCCTTCGGAGAGTTTTCCAGTATTCATAAAGGGTTCAAATATTTTCAATTATCAAGAAATATTAACACAATTTATAAACAGAAACACTGGAGCCCTAGAGCACTGGTTATATGAGTGCAAATACAGTGCATTCTCAGTTTATCATCTCTTCAGCTCACCTCAGAACTAGCTCCAGTGTCTTGAACCATAATTGCAATACTAGGCAGGGTGACTAGAAGAAATGTAGTTTTAAAGTCAAACTATAATGGAGTGCCCTACACCTATGAACTTTCTCCAAATGCTGATGGCTGAAATATTTTAAGTTGCATAGTAACAGAATGACTGCAGAGTAATAAAGTAGAGATGACATTATACTACTTTTCCTACATAAAGAATAAAACCATAAAATTTATTATTCTGACCTTGTATCACAAGGACTTCTCAGATATGTAAAAAAATTCAACTAGCCTATCAAAATGGACTTAGACAGGAAGGAAACCTGCAAAACATGGTTTCCAGACTTTTTTTGAAGTTTAAAAAAAACCAACCAAACCAAACCACTGGAGTTCAAAAAATTAGGCTGGAATGCTTACAAGTTTGTGCTTTAGTATTTACTCAACAGCATGTTTTCATATTCCTAAAGCATAAAAAATTCAGGGTTCAGAGAGAATCAGGCATTATTTGTTCCAAATCTGCATGAGTCAGGATATGCAGTGGTACTGAAAATGGTCAGAGAAACGGGAAGTTTTCATAGCAAGTTCCAGAGTACCTTAATCTCTTTTGACTGATACTTGGAGTCCATTCTCCTTTGACCTCAGACTCTTGTGAGCATCACCACCTTGACCACACTGAGTTATTTGGGCCAATTCTATCTGCAGTTCCATACGCACAGCCTCCTGCATGAACAGGATTTCAATGGAGTGATTCAGACAGGAATTAAGTTCTTTGCCTTTCAGCGAATAAACATTTCTTCAAAGACAGGTCAAGATCACCATATATTAATATATTCCTATGTCTGCCCAAAAAAGCAAATAACTTTTTTCCATTGTCTCATCCTCCATATCTGTGTGGCTGAGCAGCAGCATAAAACTATTTAACCTTAGCAAGAAGATTTAATTTGTTACCTGCCAAATGTTGATACAAAAGATAACTATGAAAAAGCAATAAAATTCTCATTGTAAGCCAATAGGTAGCATGCCTTCCCTATAATATACTTGCTAAAATACATTCAACGAACTCATAAAAGCATTTCATTTAAATATAAATGCTTAGCAGTTCCATTTTTCAGTGAGTAAATGACACTTTTGCTGGTGTTTCTTTGAAATGCATTTGCAGAATAGACATCCTTTCAAAATCCGCAGTTAGTGTTATATATTATCACTATTACTGCAATGCTCTCAGACCACCCTGTGGTCAGGGTTAGAGTGTACTAGAAACTAAACATACATAGTCACTGCTGCAGAGAGCTTTCTCATTGAAACAACTTTGGCAAAGGCAAAGCTACAATAAGAAATATTGGTGATGTCCGAACTCAATTGCAGAGCTAAGAGTTAGTACAAATCTCTGGACTTTTCTTTCCAATTTCGTATCCAGGATGTCCCAAAAAAGGTTGTTTTGAATAACCGGTTGAGGTACAAAATGCCACCACCTATTTTAAAAAGGATGCAGGCTCAAGGAAAAAATTTCAGCTCAGAAGTGAGTTGTGTAATTGACCTCACTAAGTCCGAGCCATCAGGAAGCCTGACCTTAAGAGGTCCTGGTTTTCTCCAGAAGCAGGGACACATACCTTCAGTAGTGAGAAATGTTTGACTTGTTCCTCTGATAAAAACAATAGTGAAAATAATCATACAAATATGAACTTTCCTCCAAATTCCCTCCTTATCCTTCAGCTGCCAGTCAACAGCAATTCTGGGTAGTCCATCAGCTACATAGTGAATAACAAGAATATTTGCCATTGTTTTAAATTTACCTGATAAAATTCTAATTATACAATTTTAATAAACTTACTGGAAATCAGCAACATTTTACCTTATTCAGGCTATTAGCTTTTTAGAGTGTTGGTTTTTTTTCTTACTTTTCTCTAGAGATAACTAAGACAAGGGACTGTAGGTCAGCATGAAAAGTCCAGTTGGTGGAAAAATTTTTGTGCTTTCCTCTTATGGATTTTATTTCTAAAATATGGAAGCATTTTCATCTGGTGGAAACCAATAATATCCTGGATGAATTACTAAAAAAGATTTCTGCTAATTTCAGAATATTTTTTCCTTGAGAACAGCATATACACAGATTTGGTCTAAAAGACATCATGATTACAAGAAAGACATTCTATCACTCACTGGTTGCAGGATGGTATACAAACATCAAGCTTTGGAATTCACAGTTTTGCTATATCACGGTAGTAACCCTAACAAAACACCTGAATCCTAGGCCCCAACCTGAAACCCTACTTCCTCCATTCTAAGCCCCTAACAGTCAACCTTTCACCTAACCCTAATTCTAACCTGTTTGGTGCCAAAGAAGTAGAAGGGCAGGGGTTGTATGTATAATGTCCATAATTTAGCTATGATATACTTTCTCTAAAACTACTTCTGCATTTTCAAGTCCAATCATGTACTTTGAGTAATGCAGAATCAGATCCTTTGCCAGTTTCATTGACTATCACTTAACTAACTTTTCAGCAGATCCATGTCAGATTAATCCAGCTGAGGATAGACCACATGTATTGAAAACTATAAAAAAATTGTCAGTTTTAAATTGCAGCTTCTTCTGCATACAGAGCACTTAAAATAATCTTCAGCTATATTTGTGGTCCCAAATACAATTTGATATCACTCGAGGTGAAAGATTTCCAAATATATCAATAGAACACAAAAAGCTCAGGCAGAGAGACTGCAATTTTTCTAGCTTGTTCTTCGGTCCAAAAATGGCAGTACTTTTTGTTATGTGGAATGGCAGTAAGGGCTGCATGGCAGTCTCTGTACCTGTTCAATTACTGACCATTCTAATCAGATTGCCAGCAAGGGATCATTAGGAGTTTGGTGTTTGTGATGTAAAATATCTACTAGGAGTTGGATTTTGATAATAATTTCATTTTACATCTGTTTCCCACTAACCAATGGAAAAAAAGAGTGTTAACGACTCCTGACCTTTCCTGGATCTGAAGTAGTAACTTAATTGCTAATCCCTACTGAGGAACTCTGAAGTACACTATAGAGACCCTGAGGCATGCAGCTTGACCCCCTCTGCTCAACATTGGCTTTAACCAACATCATCATCAAGAGTGTGCTCAGACTTCACAATGTTAATTACAGCTTTGACCATAGTTTCCAGATGAACTATAGATGAAGCTGTCTAACTAGAAACATTAAAAATATCTGCTGAGCTCTAGGTGATTCTGTATGAATCAAAAAGTATCTCCAGCCAAGATCTTGCAGAGCCAAGAAGATCTCAAGATTCACGCTACTGCACTGTCAGTTTACTTCTAAGAAATGCCCGACTTCTGACAATTAGAATTCTTAAGGGACTGACTGAAAATCTGTTCGTTTTGGCTTGTTTCAAAATCTTCCCCAAGATGGTAATATAATTCCAAACCAGCTGAGATTCACTTTGTGTTGAATTTCATTGTAAAAAGGATCATATAGCAAAGAGATGAACAAAAGCTTTTCCCCTCCTCAAATTTCAAGCTACAGCATGAAGAGCATTTTATTTGAGGTTTTTTTTCTGGATATGATTCACTTATTCTAAGTTCCTTATCTCAAGGTCTAATCTTTTTCCTTGATTATTTTCAAATTTACATTCAATTATATTTCAGTCTAACATTCGCTAACTGAGAGAAGAAAAATAGAGGCAATATGGTCTACCATGCACTCCGGTCTTATTGCAAAGCATAAAGCTGGAAGAACATGGAGTTCTACCTGCACATTGTCTGCCAAATTAAAATGTCATTAAATGATATTAATTTCCCTGTAAATGCCAGTACCTGGTACTGTTGCAGTTTGTCACTTAGGTTCATGCTTCTTATGTATGTGTGTCAATATGTATTTTTTTTTATAAGATTTAAGGTCATATTTGCAATTACGTTTAGAACCATGTTTCTGCTTTAAACCTGCCTGTTGAAGACTTCTCTATATGGGTTATGTTTACTTTTCTGTAGTATTTAGATCACATCATCATTACAAACTAGAATGCAGTGCCTACTGCCCTGAGATTGTACTGGTCAATATCTCAGAAATACTGGCAAGGTCCCTCAAAACAGACAGACTCTGTGGACATGATTGTGTGCATAAGCTAATTAGACCCACTTCTTAGCAGAGCGTATTAGCTTGGGCATACTACTTAGCTGATGCAGCTCTGTGCTTTCTGGTTCAAGACATAGCTTGCACAGTTCTAGCTCAGAGGTCTGCACTGTATTTGTTGCACAGTATTAGCAGAGCCCTAATTTTCTTCATTTTATCTGTTGAAAAATGTAAATCTTTCAAAGTAAATACAAATCACAGTAATTGTATATGTTTACTGGAGTGTGTCATTTCCTGTATGAACTGAGTTCAGGCTTCATGAATCCAGTTGCATGATGACTTTGGCAGGTTCTAAGAAGTTCACACAAAGGGACACATTGCAAGGTACCTCCCAGTTCAATGGGCTATCAGCCACTCAGGTTGCACCTCAAGGGACAAAAAGAGAGCACTGGATTTCTAGTATACAAATAAAAATAATTTCTAGTACAAGTTGAATGCACTTCAGTGGAGTTACTCCAGAACTACACTGGTGTAATGGAAGTTCTAATCCACTCCACACAGTTACTGAACATCCCAGTCAATATCAACTTACTGAAATAAGTAATTAATGTTTGTTGGGACTGAGAACATTTTCCCTTTACTGCTGTCTTCATCATACTGGGACAGGCCTACATTGATTGTATTATGTATACACTGTATACATAATATAACAAAGATTATTTTTAAATTACTATTTTGAGGGATTTAAGACAAGGTAAACACTCTCTTGTAAGTCTTGCCCTAAGATCTCAGCAAAAGACACACACAAGACCTCACAGAAAGCTGACTGAGAAAGTGTGTTTTGTCTTGTGTTGGAAATATTTCCTTGACTAGGAATTTTCAAACTATCATATAACAAATCACACGCCAATCTCTCCTAAGCACTTCAAAGAACCAGCAAAATACAGTAAGTGCCATGAAAAGACTCAGGACTTTTGAACCATTCCCAGCCCTCCTCCTGTTGCTGCAGCTCCTCCAGGAAGGAAGCTTGCCAGCTTTCACACACAAATCCCCTGCACCAGGGGACTGAGATATTGGATGGACTCAGTCAACAGGAACTTGTGGCCAGTATGCCAGGCCACCTGTTCTAGGGAGGATCAAGACAAGGAGAGGGGTTGAATTCAATTTCCTTAGCAATTCTCTTTACATGGATTCCCAGCATTTATCAAATCTCCCCCACCTGGAGAAACTCTCTTTGTGTTTAGTAGAGAGAGGGAACAATGGAGCAGAATGTGTGTTTCCCCATCCCCATACCAGATTGACGCTGGAAACCCCTAAGTAACTGCTACAGATCTTACAATAGAAATACACAGTTTTCCTGGGAAGAAAATGAAGAAAATTTTGGCAGATTAAAACAAATAAATAAAAAATTCCTCATTCATTTCTGTGAAAATTAATTAAAACTAAAGGGGACTGAAATAGTGAAACAGCTACAGTTACTCCAGGGGGAAGTTTCTCTCCATTGTTCTCTCATATTATTTACCACACTAAGGCTCAAATGTTTGCAGGAACTTAAAATAATTCACCAGGAAACCCTCTTCTTCTTAGTTATTAATACAATGATCTTGGCAACATATCAACAGCAAATTATGCCACAGACAGATAGATATGAAAAACACTTTTTTTCCCTTATTTTGCAACAGAGAAAACAATGAATATTTGTTTCCATATTTGGGAGAAATATTGAAATGATTCATTGCTGGTACTGGCCATTTATAAAATATAACAGAAAAAATATTTCTTGACATGAATTTTGTTATACTGTGGGAACACAATCTAAAAATAATATCCTGTTCAAGTACAATACTTTTCCTTAAAGATGTCAAAGAACTTTTCAATAGAATCAAGTCTGTCTACTTGCAATTATTATAATAATTAAAAATTACAAATGGCAAAACCAAAGAACTGAAAGTTACACAACTTCCTCAGAGTGACTAAAAATTCCTCTGAGTGCCATTTTGACTTTAAAATTGTAGCATCACCAAAAATCAATCCAAGAAGAGTCAAGGACAGTTATGTAGTATTTTTGGTGAGGGTATAACGCAAATGTGATCCTAGCAGAAAAGAACAGGCAATAGAATCTTTTTCAGTGGAATCAATTTTAATCTAATATATATCTGCTTTGATTAGATATTAGGGAAACAATTGCAAGATTAAAAACAGGAAGTACAAATAACTAATATCATATTTTAAAAGGAAATTTGTACACTGAAATCCAAATGATGCATTTTTTTCCCCCCAATAAACTACCTGAATTGGACAAAATTAAAAATGAGACAAGACAGACAAGAATACAAAGCTTCCCAGTGCTGGTCCATCATTGGCAAACTTGCAGAGAGAAATGAAGGTTTATAGTTGGTGTGGACCCGTGTGACACTTTCTGGAAAAGCAAGCTTTTTATTCAGAAAAGGAACAGATGTTTTGGCAGATAACATAGAAAGAATCCCATCAGAGACTATAAACTAGGCTTGAAGGGAAGAAAAAAAAAGTGTGTGGAGAAAAATGTGAAGTATAAAACAAAAGAACCAAAATGACATGGATAAAATAGAAATGAGGAAAAAAGACAAGGGCTTTGTTGAAATTGAAAAGAGAAAGTAAATGTGCTAAACTCCTTGTAACTTTGGAAGAAGTTTTAAGGCAAAAAAATGAAACTTATCTCTCTTCCACTGACACAGCTCATTGCAGCATGAGGCTGGAAGATTAATTTTATAACTGCAGACAGAAATCAAATAAAAGGAAGAGTCAATGCCCTTTTTAAGCATCAGTAGAGAAAGATCACAAGTACACAGCCAATATTAAAATGCAGCCAAGGTTTATGGCCAAGATTTGAGTAGATTTGTACTGGAAGAACAAAAAATAACCAATTGTGCAAATGAAGATGAGCATACTACTATCACCTGTCCCTGCACTCAAGAGCTTTCCTCTTTTATTTTTTTGCAATAAAGAAGCTCCTTCTGAACCAAATAATTATATTTAAGATTTTAAACTCAAACTCACCGAGCCAATTTCTGTGAATATTCTCAGTCTTGATAAATAAGAGCTTTGTCAAGAAATTCTCAGCCTGCTCCATTCTGTAGTCTACTGCTGCTGGACAGCAACATTTAAAAATATCCTTTTTAACCTCCAAAAATAGCCTTTTCTGAAAAACTTGAAGGAAGCTGGTATCAGGGTAGCAAAGCCAGTTAGCCAGGGCTCAGTCCTGCCATCTGCTAAGAGCAAAGTACCAGCTGAAGATACTATGGCATGACTTGGTATAAATACCTAAGTTGCAATGATATGTGGCCATATGTGAGGTGCGCTTCCAACTGTGTATCTATGGTGATCATACTGATACTTAAATAAGTAGTCATAAAGGATTCAGTTACTGTATGTCAGCTGCTCCACAGTAAGAGCTCACACACCTGTCCTTAGCATGTAATAAATGCAAGTAGGTCAAGGTCACTTGTGCATAAGCAAAACCAAAACATTATCACAGAGAAAAAGCAAGAACATAGATTTTTATTACAGAATATCCTCGATCATACCTTAACTTCCACTGCAATAAGCTTCCTACATCCTAAAATAACACTAGCTGGCCATCTGGGATACAGCTTAAGGTAAAGTTTCTGAAGATATCTTGATATCAAAGACTAAATATAGTGTTTGTTGTCCCAAAGAGCTGTTTCTATGAGGAGAGACCAATGCAGAAATACTGACTTGAGAAAGAATTAGAAATGTAATTTCTAAAGTGTACACACTTTCATCTTTTGGATGGTAACCTCATTAGAGAGGTGCCATTTCTTGCACACCGAGAAATAGAATATGTCTACAAAAAACAAGAAGACATGAAAATTTACAGCCAGAAGAATGTACAAGGAAGAGCAACAAGGAAATGAATACAAAGTTCCAGTAAAGTTGACAGAAAGAAATAAGAAGGTACACCTGGATAGAAAATTGACCATCCAAACCCTTTTTCACATTCCATATGTATTTTCATCAGTGACTTCCATCTAAAATATTCTCACTCTTCAGTAAAAAAACAGATTTTCCTGTCTGATGGACATGAAAGCTCAAATTCAAATCTGTAAATTAACTGTGTTCTTTCTGTTTCATACATCAAATATTATGTGCAATGTTATTGCTGGAATCATATATTAGCTTACAATTTGATGATTATGGTACATCAGGGAGAAGAGAATGCACCTTGGCCTGCCACAGCTACATTTTTATTGACTCCACAGTACTGAATGAGGAAGTTTCTTTTTGTCAGCAGACTAAGAAGGCCTGACTTGGAAGATTTAAAGGGTGCAGATCTGGCATCAGTGATTGGTTGATGTTTGCAATGACAATGGGATGGTAAAAATGATCTGCTAAGTCTAGGAAGCTACTGCAACTATTTAGTAGCAGAAGCAGAAATGTTTGCTCCAGAAACATAAAGGGATGGCAAGGTAGCAGAGTTTTACCAGCTTTTTCTCTGGGAAGAATGGGGAGACTTTTTGCACACTCACCACCAACCCACCACAGCATTTCCAACCTGTCATTCATCACTAAGAAAGAATATGAAGCAATCTCGTAACTGACTCTGAAGCTTTCAGGTTTTGTAGTATATCATTAGTCCTCCCTGGGAAAGTCTATAGCCTCCCAGTTTAGACCTTCAAATTCCAGCACCATGAAACAAAAAATGAAGCAAGATCTTTCAGCTTGCTTTCTCACAAATTCTCTGAGGCATCTAGCAAGGTCTTTCCTCCTCCTCCCCCAGACTCCTCAGAATATTCTTTGACTCTGAAAACTTTTTTTGTCCTCTGAGAAACAATTTCTTCACTAGTGAAGTCTGATTAAAAGTAAATCTCCCTTGTTCAGTAAAAAGGAAACAATCCAAATAATTTCTTACTGAATGGAAAAGCCACAAGCCCAAAATGCCAGAGGACAGATGGATTGATCAAGAAGACAATTAAGTCTTTCCACTTGCTTTGACAGACTTTGGTCTTAAGTCATTAATCAGCACTGTTAAGAACTGTAGGTCTTGTAGAAAGATTTTGTATTAGAAAAACAGAGACAAAACATGCAATCTTCATATTTCAACTAGACAAGAAAAACTCAGGGAATGTACTGACAGCCATAACATAGTTACTAGATAATAATAACTGGTTTTATATTTAAATAGAGCAGGTCAATGACAAATTAAATATGGAACTAACGTAATTTTGTTTGTCATCAAGTTTTTTGACTGATTCTTTTCCTGACTGGTGGCAAACACATATTTTTATTTGCACTTTAGAAATAAATCCTGTGGCTACAATAAACACAGATCTATATGTTTTCCTCTGCATAATTATTAGCCCATGTATTTTTATATGGACATTATGTATCCAAATATTAATAGAAAATTTAAAATTACAAAGACAATGGAGATTTTTGCATCTTTTTTTAATAGCATGCTAAATTAAATTCTATTCAATAGCTGTATCCATGTATCCTTGATGTTGCTTGTTTTCTTTGTTGTTATTACATATTACATAGACAAATTAGTTATATGCTTACCATTCTTTCATTTAGATCATTCTCCTGATTAATACTGTTCTGTATGTGACTATGGGGGAATAGTGATTTTTATTATTTTTTCTCTTGTTCCTCCTACAATTCCTTTGTATTTTTCTACCTGGTATGTACAAACCAGTTCACTGAGCCATCTTCCTGAGCACGTGTGTATGTATTCTTACTTGTATTATAATGCCAAATTCTTCACAGCTGCAAATCATTACTTCTCATCATTTTACTCACCTATGCTTCTCCTCCTTTGCATTGCTCTAGTAAAGGAAAATTATCATTATGCTGATCCTCACAGAATGGCTGAAGTCATTTGTCTTTACCTGCCATTACCTGCTAACTCCAGGACTCTTTTATCTCTTGAAGCTAATCACCTTGCCTATCCAAATAAGCTGAATGCTTGAGTGGTTGCTGCAGTTGATGCTGGCCAATATTTAACCTAAACTTGCACCAACTGTACTGTGGATCTAATGGGTGCAGAGCCTTCTTGCTGCTACTGAACCCTGAGAACATATTTCAGGGAATCACCACCTCTGAAAAGAAAGTCTTAGGGGTATTGAAAAAGTTGTTGCCTGGCTAGAAAAGCTTTTAAATGTCTGGTGTGTCTTCTAGAATCTGCCATAGATAAAGCTTCTTAAAATTATCATCACATACACACTTGTCTCCCTCTCTCTAGTTAACTTCTAATCTAATTGAGGTAGACCACTACTTAAAATACTTAAATGTCTTCCTTTCCTGAGTTCTGACTGTAACCAAAACATACCTTTCTGAAAATGAATGTTTAGCTGTCCCTATCCCCAAGAGCAGAAGTGATTTTTAAATATCAGTAATTTCCTGTCTCCCGGTTTCTAGTCACCACTTTTAAATCCCCCACCATCCTCCATCTATTATAACATGATTTTGCCTGTACTTGCTCAGGTTCTTGTTTTTCTCAGCTCCAGGACAGACTTCATCTTTCCTTGAAGCTTTGCTAGTCTTTAGACATTCTAATATCCTGATCATCCGTTCAGGTATGGTCTTGATTTCCCTCAGTATTTCTTTTTCCTCTCCTAGGAAATTTCCATCCACTTCCAGCATCTGTCACCCACTCTCTTATGCTAAGGCAAATCATTAATTTAATGTCTAGAAGTTCTGTCCTTTAACTATGCTAATTTCTTACTCCTGCTACCTTTCATTCAAAATACTTTACTTCAAAATTACTTCACAGAAAAACTTGGCATGTCTTCTGCCATGTTGACTCTTTCTGTAGTCTTAGGCTTCCCACAAAAAACACATATTTGCCACCTTCTTCTATAAAAGCTAAAAAAGAAGCCTATTGTGTGAACTATTTTTCTCAAATTTCCCATTACCTACCTGATCTCAAATGTGGCATATAATAGTAGCCTTGATCATCTGTATTAAACCCCTGATTTTCAAAGAACCTAACCTTTTTTTTGCAAGCATTCTGATATAGCTAGTCTTGTAACAGAATTTTTAATGGTCAGGATTATTTAAATTTCAAAGTAACCAGCTAAAGCTTCTGAAAAAAAAATTAATGGGATGGCATAAGTATCTGTCAAGCAAAAATGGACAGAAGTGAGTTTCTGTCACTACAACTACTCACACTGTATTTTTGTATGCAAGCACAGGCATTTGTATGTATGTGTATTATTTTTAAACTTCTTTTATTGCCCTTATTCAGATAAAAGATTCTTAGTTTTCCACAGAATGTGCCACTGACACAACTCCCTCTGGACACCAGCCAGTGTTTCCCTTCTACTTAAAAAAAAACCCTTCACATGCATTTAAAAACTGAGATCACATAATCTCCTTTTTAAAGAAGTAAATGTCCTATGTGAAACTCTTCAGTCTAAATTTTGTAGGTGCTTCTGTATAACATCTTTAATGAATCCCATTCCTATTCACCCATAAAGCCGAAGTTCTTATCCAGTCTGTCATAGTCCACCTGAAATCTCCACCATCAGAACATCTGGTTCTCTCATCCCCTCACACAGACCTAAAGGAACAAAAGTGTCAGCCTCTTTGACCAACATCTGTTTATGATTTTCTAAAGAATCAGATATAAGCTATTTGCCTTCATCTTCAAATTCCTTCTCATTTTTATCCTACCTATCATCTCCTGTGAGCTCTGTCTCCAGTTAAACCATAATGCTGGCTTCCATGACCCATTTGTCAGATATTTTTAAACAAGATCCTCTGTGATTTTTTTCCAAGCATCTGCCACACAACCTCATTATCTTCCTTCAAATCCCTCATTAAAACTCTCTTGCTGTGATGCCTACAAAAAAAAAAAAAACATGAGAAAATGTTTGAGCTAATAATACACCAAGATGCTTTTTCTCACACTGACCAACATTGCCTCATTGTTTCCTTGTGCTCGTTTAGCTGTCTAGATTCATGTGTCATTTCTTATCTTATATTCGAATCATAGCCTCCCCATGTGGTCCTGGTTTATGACTTAAAGCTCTTTGGTGCTGATAATATAAATAATAATCAGAAGAAAAGACTTTTCCTTTTAGTTATACTTTGCCAGCTCCTGAAAGCATGTTCACACTTCCTTTTTGTGTTAGTTTCTAGCAAGTAATTATAGGAAGCACAATAATATAATCTCAAAGTCCTCTCTCTCTTTTCAGAAGGGAATACACAAGTGAAGGACCAATTCATTCTCTATTTGGAAAAAAATATTTGAAAAGGAGAACTATGGGTAAGAGGGAAAAGCTCATGTTTCAGCATATTTTTTCCATAGAGGACAGAGTTCAATTCCATTTCCTTGCTATCCTGTTCCTGCCCTTTATGACAGAACAAATAGGATTCTCTTCAAGGAAAGGAGAATTTCCTGTGGATTAGCAGTTTCCTTTCTTCCTTCCCTGACTGCCACTGCTTGCTGGGCACAGCAGTCCTTCTGCTTTTTGAAGGCACGCACTCCTGCTCTGGCACTTTCCATGGCAATGGAAGTGTTTTCCTTCAGAACAGGAAATAATTTTTTTTCCCACTGATTAACAAAATGAAAACCACACGTTTTTCTCATTACACACTTCATAGCCTCTCAGGTCAGCATTATTTCCATGTTCAGGTCTTAAAGTTACGCCCAAAGCAGCTCTCCCACTGTACTAAAAGGAGCCCTTTCTATGAATGAACCTGCTCATCATGGATCTCAGATTGACAGTGATGTTCCCGGTTTGGCTTTTAAGTCCTCCAGGTATATAATATATACTTAGCCACTGTAGATTTCCTTTTACACTTTATCTCTTTCTGTCCTTTTATTCTAGATTAATCTAGCACCCACAAACTTCTTAAGGAATGACCCCTATTCCCAAGGAGCATAGTTACTACTTCTGTCTGACACATTTTTGCTCTGGATACTACGCAGAAATGTAGAAATTACTTTAGACCAAAGTACGATTCATTAACAGGTTGAGCTGATAATTGTCAAACACCTGGAGAAGAACTTTATCACATGTGAGAAAAATGCATAAATTTATGCACCTATCAAATTATCCACAAACATCAATAAATCATACAGCAATTACTCATTTTTGCATGTAAGCAGTCAGTTTTGACATCTATATATTCTATGTAGACAAAAACACATGAAGTCACAGACTTTGCGTTGCTCAAGTGAGCTAGGACTTTGGAAAGTCTTGATGCTAAATTTCTCCTCTGTGTTTCCATTTCGTAAACAAAAAACACTAATAATGCAAGTTGACAAATTCTATCATGAAATTTTCATGAAAGACTAAACTCTGCATCTTACCCTTTTAATCAATCTGAGTTATGGGAAAATGGTTTAATTACGCAAATTTAAGCAGTCTTAGAGATTTACTAGTTCATTAATCCCATAGCACATCCATGGGAGGTAAGCCTGAAACTGCAGCTCAAGCACTAGGCAGACCCAGAGGCTATTCTAGCACAGAAGCAGTTTGGAGGCAACGTGGTATAGGTGTAATCTTCACCTCTTCAAGAAGCATTTCAGATTTGCAGCTGTGAGGTTTCTTTGTGCTCCTAAGGGAGTGAGGCAGTTCCATGCTGCTAGCATAATCTCACCCTACAAAGACAGTAAATGCAAATGTACTGTCCCTGCTCTGATTTCATGTTGACAACATTGTGTCAAGCCTGATCAACCAGTCTCCATTTAATTGTAAATTATTATCTCAAGATAAATTCAAATCTTTACAACTTTCACATCAGAAACCTACTGGAAAAATAATAATGAATAATACAGCCTATCAGGAATCTTTGTTTCCTATAGTTAGCATCTGCTAGTGCCTTACTAGCGGCTATGCAAATATGATGGATGCGTATAAAAGAATGGGCTTTCACTCCATGAGCTGTATAGAAGTTCAGCTTTGACAGCTCACAATGTAAGAACTTCCTTTTCACACAAATATTGCTAGCTACCAATAGTAGTTTCTGCTAGTTTCAGAAAGCTAACGAAACCAAACAGTTCCATCTTAAAATGCTGAGCCATTTAAAGAAGAAATTCAAATGCTCTCAGGGAAAAGAAAAGAAGGAAAAAAAACCCAACACAACAACAACAAACCATAATCTTCCAGACTATCCTCTTTAACTTTTTTCTGGTTTGCTTCAGTGTGTTTTGATCACTTTCCTAATATCACTTTCAATGTGTCTTATATCAATATCAATTTCAATCTCTCTCCAAATTCAAGCAGACATCTTCACCTGAAATTGTGTTCTGATTTACCAAGAAATGACCTTGTAAGACAGCATGAAGGGTAATTTAAGTGAGCTGAAGAAATGTAAAGTAACAAAACATTAAGATATTAGACCTTGTCTTAGATTATTTGTATAATAATACAAATAAAATAAAAAAAACTTAATCAAAAAAGAAAAGCAATACTGTGATCATGTAACAGATGAAGTTAAGGAGGAGAATAAATTACCTGGTCTACAGCCTATGGACCCAATTTAAAGTTATGCACCATTTACGAAGATCTTTTGAATAATTCACTCAGGGGAAGAAAGTTCAAAAACTGCTGTCCAATAAAGCACAAAGCTTTACAGTTCATTTAAGCTATGTTTTTTTATGCACAAGTGGCCATATCTCCATTATACATCCAAGGGTGCACAATCACAAAACAAGGTGGACTGTGACAGAAAGGGACATGACCTGTTCCAGTACACAAAATATGTGCATTACCAGTGCTCATTTAGATGAGCAAAAGTAAAATAGGTATAAAATGTCAAACTGCCTGATGTAGCCTTAACTTAAAATAAATGCTCATTACCTTTGAAGGTTTTATTCTGAGCTTTGCTGTGACAGAAATAAAGGATGAAGAGGAGAAGAAAGAATGTAACCACTTAGAGAAACTGCTCAAGACAAGATATTTACGCTAAACATGAGAAGCAGTTTGCAGGTTTTGTGGTCCCACACTGTTTACAAATATCTGTCACTGATCTGCAAGGTGACATAAATCATCACTGATAAAGGCTTTTGATTACTCAGATTTTGAAGGAAGTAATAGGTAGCAAACCTATACATAACTAGAAAATACAAACCCACTGGGACAGTTTAACAAATTGGGAAAAGCAACTGAAGATAATATATAAAAATATAGATTTTCATGAACAAATAATTGTCATATCTTACATCACACCCTGCACTACAGTGCCTGGAACCACTGGGTAGAGAGAAGACTGAATCAGCTGGAAGATCCCATCACCATGACATCTTTATGAATTTTAAAGGAAAACAAAATTTCAAGGAAAAGTACAGTATTATTATCTTGTATAATTGACAATGGCCTAACCACTACCAGAACATACTGTCCCAATCTGCTGTCTACATATCAAGAGAAATGTTGATAAACTGTACTCAGTTCATAGAAGAGCCTTGAGGATGCTTAGCAGGTCAGAAGATCTGTTCATAGCTAAATGCTCCAAGAGCTTAATACTTTCACAGAAGATTAGGGATTATTTGATCTACAGCTTAAAAGAACATATATGGGAAACATAAATTTAATAATGGCTTCTTTGATCTACAGCAGAGCACAATTTTAAGGAGACATCCCAAAAAAACTTTTAGAAACCCACACAGACAATAATATTAATAAAAGTCACTAGCTTTGGAAAATACTAGGAATTAGAAATACAGAACATCTGGTCTTATGCAGGCCAGAAGTTCCCAAAACTGTTATAGCACAACCACAGCAGGGTTGTGCATATCTCATAGCCTTCTTGGAGATAAGATAGAGAGAATTACAGAAGAATCTGCATTCACAATGAAATGGAAACAGTTGAATATGTTACCAACAGAAATACCCTTGAAGCCATTAGTGGACAAACACACAATTAAGATCAAAAGGAGATAGCTCACTTCACACTAATATATCTACTTTCACTGATGAAAAATAAAGTTTATTAGATGATGAATGCTGCTAATATCTGCAACTGCTGTAGGATGTCTTACGATTTCTACAGTTTTACAGAAGAAATGAAGAAGCAAAAAAGAAATGGAAAGCATATCAGTGTTTTATGATAGCGAATATAGATTAATTTGAACAGATTTTGTAAAGTACTTTTACAGAGTACTGTGTTTTCTGCTACAACTACTCACAGACATTCATGAATAGCACAGATGAGGTTACTATCAGACTGATCATGCACTTACTAAGTCAAAACAGAAATCTTTGTCTCTTGGTATCAAAAATCTAGAGGGAGGCAACTGTAACTCATATTACTGTCTTGCAAGAGAAAGGTAAGAAAAAAATTGACATAGTAGTGAAAATACAAAATATATGAGTAAATATATAAGACATTGTCTTTAGATAATTCAAATTGTGCACACAAATGTGACATATTAATTCAGAAAAAATTCTGGACTCTGCTATATTAAGTTACAGATGTGTTGATAACAAAAGAAAAGACAGCAGAAAAATAAAGGGCAGTACAAAAGCACAGCTTCCAGAAATATATAAAGACTGTAAATCAGTAATGGCAAACCACTATGCAATGTGAATGGTGTGCCAGTGTGATCAGTGTGATACTGAGCAATATTAAAAGGCTGAAGGAGAAGCTGTAAGTCTACAAAGACAATACAAAACTTCAGGGAGAGAACGAATCAGAATGTACTAAAAATATGAGTAGACTTCATGACTTCAGGACATAGTTAACTGTGTGCAGAATACTATGTCCACTCTTAGACTCCTTGGTACTAGAGACTGTAACACCTTCATTTACAGCACTGGACTGAACATAGCCCTTGTCACCCTGATTAACTTCAAAAGTTAGCCCTGTTTTGAGCAAGATGGGTAAATGACCTCCAGAAGTCAAAAACAAAAGACTGAGCTGTGGTTATTCAAGCCATCATTCAGATAAGAAATAAAAGTAACAAATTGCAAAGTTAAATACAGATATAAAACAATTAGATATATTAAAAACCAGTCATAACAGCTGAAAAAGAGACGTTGATACTAAGAAATTGGAAAATTTTAGTAAGACTTTAGGTGATAAGCTGAGAAGCATAGGTAAGTGTTATACAATCATTATTTGAGAAATGTGGGGAAGCTTGTGTAAAAAGGGTAACCATTACTGATCCATGAAATCTGAGTTAAAAGGGTTAGCTTTTTAGTATGCAGTGGCATTAAATTTTGCTCTCCAGAAATATCTTTTGAAGCTATTTCATACCTTTCCTTCAAGCATGAGGCCTGAAAGGTCAGATGGGGAGGATTACTTTGTGAGAAGTATTCCCCACTGGAAAGTGGGTGTTTTTATCCGTTATTGATTTTCTGTAGGAATTCATTCAAGTATGGATTTTTTGTTCAATTTTACCAACACCCCTTCCCAGTTTCCATAAGGGTATCTGATGTGTTAGGTGAAATATATTATATTCTGGGAAATTAAAATACAAGAATCAGGGCTTTCAATGGTTCCTTTGGAGGAGATACTTGCTATGGTATGATCGAGAATGCTGCCAAATTGTACATTTGTTCCTCAGGCAAGACTGGGCCCATTCAGAAGATTATAGTATGTAGAGAATTTGCTTCTGATGATTGAGTTTAGAGAAACTGAGACTGTGCTAGAATTTTACAAGTGTATCAATGCATGAAGGAAAGAATATCAATAATGAGAAAGTCTGAAGAAAGATAAAAATGGAAATAATTTTTTACAAGGAATGCAAATACAGAAATATGGTAGGAGTACTTAGACAAGCTCCATAAAGAGAATAAAAAGGCTAACAACAAATGGCAATGTTCCAGGCAGCTAAGCCAAATTTTGAGGAGATTCAAGAGGCAATCAGAACTCTTAGGGATAACAAGCACCAGGTGTCAACAGTGTTGCTGCTGAAATGTTAAAAACAAGAAGCTATAATCTTAGAGACCTCATCCAATAATTTGTTTGATATGGAGGTCTGAGAAAATGCTAAAGAAACTGAAGAAAGCGGGCATATTTCTAATTTCAGAAAAGAAGACAAAATGTAAAGAGACAGTCTGCTTTCTCTACTTATTATGATTCATAGAATCCTAGCTTTAAGACTTTTACATAGATTTTGCCCTTACAGGCAACAAACAATAGGAGAATGCAAGTGTTTCCAGGCATACATAATATTTCATAAATCTCATCTGTATGTATCGGACATTTTCAATGCTTCAGTGACAAAGAAAAATTGTATTATGATCAGCATACGTATTTTAAATAGATTTTAAGAACTGTGTGATAGCATTTTGCAACCTGGTCTTTGTACTGCAGTGAAAGAGCTGCCTAATAAAATTGTTAGGGCAGTACAATAGAGTTATATGATTGAAAAGTAAACTATGACATGGGAAATCCCTATGGACTATGCCAGCAATATGGGATTATGAAAGACAAAACTATGTGTAAGAAAGGTCTGGTAGGAACCTGTAGAAAGTTTATGAAGAACCTACAGTTGAAAATAAAGAAATTAAGTCTCAAGCAAATTCAGTAGCAAAGCATAGAGTCTGACTTCTGGGAAGACATTTCCATCACAAATCTCTTGGGAATCCATTCTTAAACTGCGATTGCATAACCACGTAAAATGCTTACCAAGAAAGAGGCAGAAAAGTATTGCAAGTGCTGCTAAGAATCTTTAATGTCAAGGTGATGAAGGAGGAGAAATGAGAATCTGATCTTGATTCATCAACAGTGATACTCCAGTTTTATAACAGTTGGCCTTCACTGAAATTGATAGTTTCATGAGTATAATTTCAATAGTGAGTCAGGCTGAGTACAAACTCAGTAGTGAGTTGCATTTATTCATTGAGCTAGAGCTTCCTTTGTTACAGTTGTTATTTATGGCCTGCCCTTGGAGTCATACCTTGTTTGAGGTATGTTTCTGAATTATTGTCAGACTTTACCTGATACTGTACTTCATTACATTAAAATTTTGCTGATGATTGATTTTAATCATCATATGTATGATGCATCTGTATTTTGTCTTTATTCTGTTTTGATTTAATTAAAGTTACCTACCTGAATCATTTTTGCCTTCCCTTTTGCTTTCAATGACCATTTAATGCTCCTCTTCTTTATCTAGTAATTATTGCTTTAGGCAGTTGTTAGATCCAATTAGATTGAGTTCTTTTGCTATTAGTTTTGATTTGATGAGTCTTACTGTTATTTCAAAATCAGAAAAGGCATCTGACACTTTTATTGCAGACTAGCATATCTCTCTACAGGCGAATTCTTATTGTTTCTCCTTTTTAATAAACAACTTCTAATAGGAAGAAAGCTGCAAATTGGCATACCTGAGTCAAAAGAAGGGTAAACGGGTCATTGACCTTGCAAAAGAATCACATGTAGAATTCAGTGCTATCATGTAGCATTTCATTATTTTGAAATTTTCTTTAAGAGGCAAAGTTTGCTTCACTCTCCTTTCACAGATAATCAATAGCTTTTTAATCAGGAAAAAATATCTGAAGATAGTATCATCTATCTAAGACTATATAATGATCTTTACAAATGTTTTCTGAATACAGTGTTATAACTGAGAGGTCTCTCTGCTGTTATTTTTATTAATTTTCTATTTCTGCTTATCGTAATGTCTGACTTCTGTGTTATGAAAATTATAGTGGAATATTGCATCTGAGGAAAGAATAGAGACATCTTTTGAAATAACAGGATATAACGCAGTTCCTTTTAGTCCTTTCTTAAAACAAATACTGAATGTATAGATCAACTTGCAGAATGCCATAAAGTTCAACAAATCTAGTCTTTGTTGGGCCAAGAGGAAAAAAATTAGAACCAAATTGTGTACCAGTAAGATTTTTCCAATACTTCAGCATTCAAATCAGAAATTGCTCAAATAAATCTCTTCCTTTAAAATTATACATTTTAAGAAATATTGTTTTACATGCACATCTAAAAATATAATTTTTGTTATACAGGCAAAAATCAACTATTCCTGCAAATGAACATTGCCATTTATTAACAAAGATTAAATATATATCTTGAGAGAATCTACTCAGTGGAAACAGGAAACTGTTTAAATAAGCTGTTCTTGAATAAGCCAAAAAAAGGAGTGTGACTTATGGGGTACTTGTTCAAAATGCTAGAGTATAGTAATGGTGCTAAGCCAGAAGGAATTCAATCCTTTAAATAAAATCCCTAATTTCATCCAATATTTTTTGTTTTGTTTTGATTTAAAGAATGGAAGTTTCCTTTTATCCAAAGCCTGGAAATTCAAATGTTTAATCCAAATCTATAAACAAATACAATATAAATTACACAGATGTCTTGTTAGATCACCTAAACAATTAACACCGTCACTGTATTATCAGTCAAATCTGAATTTTAGGAAAGACTACCTAGTTTGCATAGCATCTGGCAACACTGAGTACTTGAATGTAAAAAATCCACTGATACAACAATATATTAAAAAATCATTATGTGTACTTTTATGACACCACCCTCTATTGTTTCTATGTCATAACTATGTGATTTCCCTATATTGTCAAATATTTGTGCTTGGGTAGTAAACTCTAGTTGTGCCTAAGGACAAATGTGACTGAATTATGAAGAGTAATCACTTGTTTGTCAGAGTTTGATTTTCAAGATCCTCCTATATACTTCACATTTAGATTCTGACTGCCTCTTAGTTGTGTTCTGTATTCTTTCTTTATACCTATTTTTTACTTATATCTCGACATCATAAGATTGGATCACCTGGAGCTATGACTTCCCCAGAGAGACAGAAACAAAAGATGTCTCACGAATATACTTGCATAACAGTGTACATGCACCTATGCATATACAAACCAAATAAAATAAGTATAATGCACAAAAAAACCCCACATTTTTTCTGAAACAATAATGCATCTGATGTCAAACAAATATGCCTAAGAAGAAATAACTTCATTGGTCTGGTAACTACACATAATAGGCTCTGCATTTAGGGAGACTGGGAAGTTGAGAAAAGTTCAACTGCTTTGGAAACACTCCAAACTTAGACTTAGCTTATTGTCAGAGTGTCAGCTTACACTTCAAATGAAATTTCCTTCCCATTTCCAAACTTTTTGCAGGACTTCTCTGACCAATGAAGGAATGACACAGCACACAGTTCTCTGTGAGCCTGGCCAGCTTTGCAGACCAGTACAATGTTTAAATGTCCTGGAGTTCTTGGACTGGTTTAGCATGTCAAGAGAACAGTGCCTGGACTCCCCTGAGCACAAGCTGTAATTTATGACTATGGCTTCCATAGAATCACAGAATCACAGAATTGCTCAGTTGGAAAAGACCTCTGAGATCATCATGTCCAACCGTTCCTGTCTACCCACTAAACCATATCCTTAAGTACCTCATCTACCAGCTTTTTAAATACATCCAGGGATGGTGACTCCACCACCTCCCTGGGCAGCCTGTTCCAGCTTCTGACGACCCTCTCAGTAAAGAGCTTCCTCCTTATCTCTAACCTGAACCTCCCTTGGCACAGCTTGGTGCCATTTCCCCTTGTTCTATCCTCCATCTCCTGGGAGAAGAGACCAACACCCACCTCTCTACAACCTCCCTTTAGGTAGTTGTAGGTGGTGATGAGGTCTCCCCTCAGCCTTCTCTTCTCCAGGCTAAACAACCCCAGTTCCCTTAGAAGACATTGGAGTAAAAAAAAATATCCTAAACCATTTCCATATTTGCCAGTAAGCACTGTTTGCAATCTAGTCTCATTAGACTTTCACTAAAATAATGGAAAACTCACATATGATTGGGTTCCACACCTCTTACAGATTTCAGCTGGCTTTTCACTATGAAGTGGTAAGGATTTGGATACTGAGATTCAGCTTGGGATTTCAAATCGATCACATGAGGGAAATGCTTGCACAAATCTCAAGAAAGAGAAACCACAAAATGCTGAAGCCTCAGTTCTTAACCATTTGTAATGGCTTTTCAAATCCTGGAATAGAACTCATACAAATATTATTTAGCCAAATAAAATTTAACACTTAACGATGCAGTAGTCTATCAGGACACAGCTCTTTTCTACTTCTAAATCTGATATAGAGGTTAAGTTTGTTGCATGTCAGATATAGCTGTGTGATAAGGTCATATGGATAGTTATATAGTTTTAACTGCAACTATACTCAGCCATTCTAACATGGATGTCTCTGCTGCACATTGCAAAGAACCCAAAATCTTTAGTGGATTCACTTCACAACACCTCCGAGACATACAAAATATTTTTACCTGTCTTTCATATCTGGGAATGAAGGGCCAAGTTTGCAAGCTGCTGACACCTCTAAAAGAAGTAAATTCTGTCTGCACTAAGGTGTGAAGAAGATGTGTATCCAGAAAGCAAAAGAAAATGAGCACCTACACATCAGATAATCCTACTGTACTTAACCATATATTTAAGCACATGAAAGCCTAACTAAACAAAAGATAGAATATGGGCTATCTGTATGTCTTCTTCCTGTCCGTTTCCTGAGATACCTTAATCTCCCACAGTTTGCCTATACAAAGGCACATGCACTCTGGAACTATGTAACCGAGTTGCCAAATTTGTTTGAAACACTGTAAAAGTGTCAAATAGATACATTATATGGTTAACACAGACATATAGTGCCATTTTAGATACCTTAATTCATCCAAGATATCAGATAGCCCAAGGCAAAAAAAATTACTCTATGCAACTACATTTAGATACATGAATCTTTCTTAAGATTCACCCTAATGCGACTACCTGCACAACTAGCTCCGTTTATCCCACACTGTGTTCTGCTGATGTGCATCATCTAACTAAAACTACCTGGGCTGGGAGTTTCAGGTGAAGCATAAACATGTCGAAAACCATCACAAACAACTATAAGCTTATAAAACTTTCCATCCTGTTTCTTGTGATTCTTGTCTGTTCAAATATCATTTATCCTAATTTGGGTCCTGATCTTGCAGTTAACTATGACAGACTGTATTTCCATTCCTATGGAGAATTGCAGCAGCTCTGCACTGGTCTACAGATTCAGTCACAGACCTAATCCTCTCGAGACCAGTTACACATTATTTTGAGTCAGAAACAGACAACACTTGTGGGTCTTCATATTTAAAACATGACAAATCACCAGTTCTAAACTTGCTGGGGTTTTTTTGCCAAAACAGAAACTATGATACTTCTTGAGAATTTGATCTCTAAAAAGGAGTAATTTATCTTGGAAATGCATTCAGTGCCAGCTTCTGTCATTTTTCAGCTGGACAAATTCATTCTATAATTTTCTGGATGCTGCCTCAATTGTAAATCAATTGTAAATAGATTCCTATCAGTTTGGGGCACCAGACAGCAGTGTACACTTCAACTTGCCACTACAGTTTACCTGATAGAAACAATATCACACACTTCAGGCCAAAAAAAAAAAGACAGCCTGACCTGTTAGCAAAAGTCTGAATATACATTTGCCAATACTTCCATCTCATGAGCTCATGAAAGCTTTTTTTTTTCTAGATATCAAGAAAAAAATCTAGTATGGAACATATTACAGCTAAAGGTGAACCATAGTGCTGAGATGAAACTGGAGTAAACTAGAAAAAAATATGCTGAATGCCTTTTCTAGAAAGACTCCCAAAGAGGCCACTGTAGGAAACATTCATCACAGAGTTCATTTTTAATTATTTCAGAATCTAGGAATATCTGAGTCACCATCCCTGGAGGTATTTAAAAGACATGTAGACATGGCACTTAGGGACATAATTTAGTGGTGGACTTGGCAGTGTTAGGTTTGCAGTTGAACTCTACAATCTTAAAGGTCTTTTCCAACCTAAATGATACCATTATTCCATTATTCTCTGTGATTCTATGATCTCTACTACTATTTGGTCTTGTACAGAGGCACCACTATAATGTAAACAAACCCTTCAAACATTGGGGTTAATGCTACAGTCACTTAGCCTTTTAACTCACCCTGAAGAATTAGCACAGAAAAGGCTAACTTGAAGATACCAGCTGCAAAACTCAATCAATGCATATCTTTAAGTAAGTAACCCCCATAGACCTATTCTTACAGGCCAGATTAAAGGAAAGAATTCTCTTTTATGAAACAGGGCAAGAGGGTGTTTCAATTGCTATCTAGTTTAGAGAAGATCCTGGTCGATGAGTGCTGCCAGAAAGAATTCCTCACTAGCACAGCCTGCCTTGGGTCTCAAGAGACCTTTGCTGAACAAAGACAGTACCTGAACCAAAGGGTCTCAGGATTTAGAATTGCAGCCTATGCAGAAGGGGAGGTCAATTGTCGTAGAGATAGCTGAAGTAAAGATATATTTGGAATAAAGATACATTTGGATAATAAAGATACATTTGGAATATTGTGTTCAGTTCTGGGCCCCTCAGTTCAAGAAGGACAGGGAATTGCTTGAAAGAGTCCAGCGCAGAGCCACAAAGATGATTGAGGGAGTGGAGCATTTCCCTTATGAGAAGCGGCTGAGGGAGCTGGGTCTCTTTAGCTTGAAGAAGAGGAGACTGAGGGGTGACCTCATTAATGTTTATAAATTTGTAAACGGTGAGTGTCAGGAGGAAGGAGCCAGGCTCTTCTCAGTGATAGCCAATGACAGGACAAGAGGAAATGGGTGCAAGCTGGAGCATAGGAGATTCAATCTGAACATGAGGAAAAATTTTTTTACTGTAAGGGTTACAGAGCACTGGACCAGGCTGCCCAGAGAGGTTGTGGAGTCTCCTTCTCTGGAGACATTCAAAACCCACCTGGACGCGTTCCTATGTGACCTAGTCTAGGTGATCCTGCTCTGGCAGGGGGGTTGGACTGGATGATCTTTCGAGGTCCCTTCCAACTCCTAATATTCTGTGATTCTGTGATTCACATAGATGTGTAAGCTAAGAGGAAATGGTGTAGTAAATGCAGAAGATTCATGTTATGACAGGGCCACCATCACCAGAACTCTTCTCCTCCTACCCTGTTTTACTGCCTCCTAAGTGACATTTACACTAGATGAAGTGACTCCATGCAGAATACTGCTCTCTCCTGGGTAGGCTTACTTGAGTTCCCCATACAGGCTTTCTGCACCCACTTGCTTCTGTCCAAAACCATTTCATAGATTCAGCTGCCTGGTGCAGTCATTTGTGAAATTCCTTTTAAATTTGGGACATACATAAGAAACAACGTGGAGGACACTATTCAGATCATGGTTGTCCACGTGGATTTGTCTCCTTGGGTATATTAACTTGCTGGCTACTTCATGTTCTTTTCTTCTTAGAGGACAAAGAAGATCAATGCCAAAAAAAGACAGACAATACCATTTATTCTTCTATTGGAAAATCTGCAGTGTATTTTGTGGAAAACATCAGCTAAGAACAAACTCATCTGGCTCACAATTCACTGTGCACTTATACAGGATCTAGAACAGCAGGCAATAACAGTCTGCAGAAAAACAGAGTGCCAGCAAGACACAGTGGCAAATGTGGCAGAAGAGTGGAGGTATAAAGTGATCAAAAGAAGTGCGAAATATCAAGAAATCTAAATCAAACTTGCCCTCTTATCTAAGTATAATGGATGAGCTGTGGGTGAGGATAGAGGAACCATTTCAAAGGAAAATATGATTATCCTCACATCATCTCAGAAAACAGAAATGTTCTATAAAAGACTTTGTTTAAGGTATCCACAAGAGAGCTGAGTAAGGCCTTGCTGGGTATTAGAGGTTGGATGTTGCACTGAGGGATGGGTTGGAAGTCAAAGACAGGATAAGATGGGTAGGTACCTGCTCTAATACGTAAAGCTCCAGGGTGGCTTTGAAGAGACCTACCTGATTACAGTCCTAGCTTTGCTGCTAACTTCATGTCCTCAGGCAATAAATTCTGTTTCTTTGAGACTCTGTTTCCCTTCCTGTCTTCCCTGCCATCCATTTTGGGCTGTGTGCTGTTTAGGATATCAGCTGTTCTTACACAATTCCTAAAACAATGGGCTGTGATCTCACAGGAGTCTTCTAAATGCTCCTAGAATACAAATAATAAATAATCTTAATTTAGCAAATATTTATTGAGTTCTCTCAGGTATTATAATTAATTACTGCCATTTTCCCTTAAAGAAATAATCCATCACTCTGCTGATGATAAAAGAGCTTTTCAAACAATGGATTTAAAATCTATCTATTCAGAGAAATAATTTGTTCTTATTTCTTTCCTATCACTTTATGCAAATTGCTTGCTTCCTTGTGGGACAACTCTAAACTCTCTAAATAGTGTGAACTAAATAAGTATTGAGCAGGTTCAGATTCAGTACAATATAAAGATGCTGAGAGATATTTTCTATTTGTAAAGACATTATGCACATACAGAGCCTACATCCACTTGCAATCCATTAATAAAAGAATGGAACTATGCAAGATATTACTATCTAACCACCTAACTTGACAATGATACATTAACAGCAACATTTTTCTACTTCTTAACTTTGTGATTACACTTCAGTAAATCTATGTAATCAATTTCTACCTAATCTGTCTTTTAGCAGTGTACCATGTAGTTTAACTACACTTTTGGTAGACAAATGCACATTTTTGAAGAGCAGTTGCTTATTTCAAATGGATCACTGTGAGAGCCTGAATTCAGATATTCAAGGACTTATCTTCCAAATTTAAATGAGATCTCACAGTCCAGTCTCAAGAAGGAGCCAGAAATTTCAGAAGTTTGGGACTCTACATGACAGGTTTGCCTACCTAGAGGCTGTTTACTTCAGCTAGTTAGGAAGGGCTTGCTCTAGTTAACACTGGAAAGATTCCCACGAATTTCAGCAGTACTCATCACACACAGACAGCTAAAAAGTAGAAATTCTCCTTTCAACTAAAAATAATAGCCTAAATAAGAAAGGAGAAAAGTTTTATCTTTTCTCTACATATCTCAAACATGGCATGCATCAATACAGAAATACAGAAACTAGTCTTAAGTTTCAAATCTATACGTGTAATGCCATGCAATGTAACTGCAAAGGAAATGCTATGAATAAATTTTTTCATTTAATTTCATTTTATTTATTTTGTGGAGGTTTGAAATCCCATTCTATCTATGTGCAGCAACTTGAAATAGATGTTATTCTGATATTAAGCTGCTGGTATAGCTGTTGCAACTAGAATGAAAATTTTGGTTGATTTTCATAATTAAAAGTTCATTTAGGGTACAGTTTTAAGGAAAAGGTCTTAGTGTAACAAAAACTGATGGCAATTCTTGTTGTAATTTTAAAATGTTATCAATATTTTATAGACAGCTCTGTAATAGTCCCAGATGGTAAACCAGATCATCCTACAGAGGATGCTGAAAAGAGAAAGATATTGATAAGATAATTGAAATAGTTCTTCATTTACCCTGTTCAACAGGTATCATTATCTCAGGGACCACAACTGGATACTAATCTAATGACATAGGACTAAAAAACCCACATTACCTGGCATATACTGTGATGAGAGTGAGCACACAGGCAACAATCGCACATCAGGTGATAAGATATGTGGTTTCACTGATTGTTTCAAGCAACTGATAGTCCATAAAACTATATCCATTCATCCCATATAAGAGTATTCTTGGTGTGCAAGGTACTGTGTAGTTGCAGTGGAGTGAATTTCAGGGACTAGGAAATTAATTCCAACTTGGCTACTCTAAGGTGTATAACCTTTATCATTTCATTGTATGACTGGCTTTCCCCTTTGGTCCTTATGCTGTCTAGACTTCTAGATCTGTGTGGTGAGTACTGTCTCTTAGTCTTTATGTCCACAGCTTTTAGTACAATGTGGCTCTCAATCTCATTTGAAGCTACTAGGTATTTCTGAAGCTAAAAGCGTATAGAATCAGTAACTCCATCAAAGCAACTCACAATACCTTCAGAGTCAGCTTACATACACACAGACCTGGGGGCCCCAAGTTCATTTGAAGATGGAACCTCATAAATGTGCTGAAACACACAGCCACTAGAAGAAGCCTGTGGCTTAGCCACAACCTTTTGTCACCAGTGAAGTCCACGTGAAGAAGATTAAAGGGCTATGGGCATTGAAAGGGCAAGACAGGATTGTTCTTGGTAAACAAGTTCAAGCAACACCACCACAAAAGAGCAGGACCATAGTACTGCTCATGCAACACATTCTTTGGCTTCATAAGACGTTTGACAGCCCAGACTTCCACACTTTAATCTTGCCTTAGGGAGATTATGTTCTTACGCACAGCCTCACTCTTCGTTTGTTTTCAGCTGATCAGTTTTTCAGGTAAGCTCAGAATCAAATTGCATCAATTAACCATCTCCACAACAGTGCTCCAATCTCCCAAACTCCTGCTGATTGCAGTGAGTCTGCAAGCATCAAAGCAGGACTTGGAGCTTCTAATTACATTTGAGAATCTAAGCCGATTCCCCTGGACCATTTTAGCATAGTTCCAACACACTCCCCCTACTCATAAACCTGATTTTTATTCATTGAACAATACAAAGTAAAAGGATAGAGACAGGTTTGCACTTTCAGCCATTGGTTTCCAGTATCAGTATGACAATTACTTGTGCTTTTAATTTTGTGCCTGCTATTATAGTAAATGAATCTTCAATTATATGAGTCTATTAAAAATTAGGACCAAAGGTCAGCAGGTTTTCCATGACAACTGTATAATTGAAGTTTGTATAGATTCAGAATTCTTATGGATCTTTCCAAATAGTACAAAAGTATTCAGTTTAACAGAGACGATAACTGATAGCAGTAGATGTTTTCTTAAGGGTTTAATGACAATTTTTAATTTGTATTGGACCTGTACAATATAAAACCATGCTTTTAAAGTGATGCAAGACTAGCAGAGTATGAAACAAACAAAAATAAGTCCTACTGTTTGAGCATGAAGTTTGCTTAAAATGTCCTTTTTTCTCATTTGTACAAAAGCCATCACCAGATGGAATGTTTCCTTGACTGCAATGCTCAAAGGTACTCATTAAGCCCAGGAAGAAAAAGAGTTCAGATGAAAACTGTACATAACCTTTGCCCACAACACTTCTGAGGTTCAGACCTATTCAGATAAGTTGGGAGAATTGTTTGAATGGTTGGCTGGTGGTTTTGTGATTGTGGTACTCTATGTCAGATGGGCTGGCTGGCTGTTTATTTAACACAGACCACAGTGCTTAGTAGTCAAGAAAGTTGCAATCATTTTTTTTGTCTTCAGAGTATTTTAAAATTAAGGGAGTGTCATTTATCCAATTGCCCAGCTGGAGGATGGATACACATATGACTTAACTCTGACTTCTGCTCTGTACACACTTACAATTTAGTTTCTGATATTGAGTGTAGAATCACAGAGTATCATCAGTGGGACCACCCAGGCTGAGTAAAGTTGACAGACATGCATACAAATTTATTGAGTCTGAAACTTGGAATGTAGAGTTCTGCAGTGTTTTAAAGGGAGAAAAAACCTTCTTCATAACCTCCAGCAAATTTCTTCAAGTAAGTAGGTAAAGTCCTCTCACTAATACCCGTTCAGACCTAGACTAATTGGGTATTTGTACCTCTGTTTTGCAATAGATATCCTAATTTTTCCGTAAGCATAAAATTTCCCTCTCCACCCCTGGAGCAGGCAGGATGTTGGACAGGGACTGTAAGAAGCTCACCTCTGCTTCCAACACACAGCATCTCAGAGCTATTCCTGGATTGATATAGGAACTTAAATTTATAATCTAGAGCAAAATTACATTCTCCAGCATATGTAGGACATCACAGAAACAAATCCTAAATTCCTGAGCCTTGATCCTATACCTTTGGCTGTGATATTATCTTTCCTGATTGGCTCTAAATCAGATTGAAAAATGGGTCTCAAATGAGAGAGCTTAATTCTGCAGAAGGCTTAAAATTAAAGGAGCCTGATTTAAGATGTGCTGAAAACACTGGGGAGTGATCTCCTACAGGTATCAGTGGCCTTGATATTGCAAAGCAAGTATGCACACACAACCTGCTTGCAAAAATGAGAAAATAATTTCCAGATGCATGTGCTTCATTTACCTCTCAAGGCTGTAGAGTTAAAAAAAAAAAAAAAAAGAAAAAAAACCCTCAACCCTCTCTCGTTTTATTAGGAGATTTGTAAAAGCCTTGTTATAATTTCCATTTCCCATTCAGGTTGATTTATGGATTTCCCACCTTGTTTATGACTTTTTTAATGCTTCACTTTATAGAAGCCATGAATACATCAGGATCTGCACCAAGGACCTTGTATAAGTAGTTCAACATCAGCTGACAAAACAGCAGTCCAGTTTAACAACATTTTTTCTGCAGGTTCTCTCCATCTGCTTTGCACCAATTACATAGGGTCAGAAAGAAGGCTCAACCTAGACATTTTTGCAGAGATTTTAGCAATGCCATGTTCAGAACTGTTTTCCTGATCCCTATTATGTTGTTAGCCCAGCAGAGGGAAGAAACAGTTTAAAACATGTCACAGTAGGAGCTGTCTTAATATTAAGTGTTAGATCACTGATGACAGATGTGAAATATTCTAACTTTGTTGTACTGTTTGAAGGCTTGTACAGAATTGTTAAATAAAACAACATGATTTTACTTTCTTTTTCTTTTTTTCTCTTTTTAGAGAAATAAAATAAACATGAAGGGAACACTGCATGCCCCTGTTAACACAAACTGAGTCAAATCCTGTGAGTGTATCATGTTGGTACATGCTGTAATGAATACCTCAGAAAAAGGCTTGCTTTGTTCAATATTTTTTTTAAATTGGGTCATAGTAGGTCATTTCTAAATCTCTAGGCAATCAACATGAACTATTTTTACACAGATGCAAAGTAGTAGTATGAATATATAAATATGATTTAATTAATTTTCTAAAAACCAATGTCTTTTTCTGCCAGAGCACAGATTATCATAAATTTATCCTTCAAAATTGAGAAAGAAATATCATAAAAACCTAAATCATTAAAAAACCATGAAAATTATGATATGGAAGTCCCCCATAAGGATTATAACAAACAGTTCACCAGCTTCTTAAGCTAGAGGGACAAAAATACCTTTAACCTTGCAAAGGTTTGAGGTATAGTCATCTGATGCATTTTTTTCCATAAACTGGTATGACTTTTATCAGGACCATTCAGATAAGTTTATGGTCTGTTTTAAAAATTATGTAGGCTACCACAACAAACCTTTTCTGGGTATTTAATGTTTTGATCATGATGAAAAATTTACAAACTAATACATGTCATTATATATGTGATAACAGTACACAGACATACTAGCAATATAGAATAATATCCCTACATAAAACAGAAGCCATTTTTTTTGTTGTTCCTGGTTACTACAGAATGGAAAATTGCCAGCACTGTGCATGACAGAAAACAATGTGGCTTCTAGTCCTCTACAGTAAATATACCTGGAATACGGACAGAAGTGGCAGTCAGCCTGAACATCCATCACCATTTTGATAGTTTGAAATGCATCTGGTCCTTTGGAGTATATTTGCTGTGATTGCCTAGTCCAAGTCTTTTCCAGCTATTGTATGTGCCATCAAATGACAGTAATGAAAATAACTGCAGCCATTATTATAGGGTTTAGGACTTTGCCATCTGTTGAATATTAGCTTTTGTCTTCCCCCAACTGGCATGTTGTTGTGCCAAAATTGACACATAAACAGTGTCACCATACTACACTTATATACATTTGTATAGCTCTTTTGTTTCTATATATCCCAAGGAATTCCACAAAACAGTGCTAATAGAGCCAGTAATCATCAAGAAAACAGGTCAGACAGAATAAATGTAGTTCAAGCACTCACACCCAAACACCACAGATTGTAGAGCTGGGGGTTGCAGTCAATATACACTACTGCAAACTATGCATGCGTGAAAAGCAAATGCAACTGTGTGTAAGCATATATTAAGATCTGGTAGTCTCAAACCTAGATCCAAACAGATTTTTTACTTTATAATCAACATCTGTAATGAGTCTTAGGTGCCACATAATGTAGGTTGCTATCATAATACTCTGTAGGACAACTAAATAGTGTATTCATAGAGCTACTCTTATAAAATATCAATATTTGCCCTCATATAGAACAAAGCCTCAGAAGTGTCCCAGCATCCAAATGTCAGAAATGACTGCCCAGACCATAAAAATTTGTTTTCTCAAGACTCAAGTCCCTTTGAAGACAAAAAGGAATAAAAATACTCTGATACCAGAAACTCTGTGAGCCTAGAGAGCTCATCAGTCACAAGACTGATGGAGCACGCTGTATCTTCCATAGCAGTATATGCATTCTCACTGCATCTGCCATGCAAGAGATCATTCTAGACAAAATCCTCACTTATGCATTATTATTTGCTACATCACAGATGATTAAGATGATTTTGTAAAATACACATGGCACTTCCTGGCAAATGCTAGGTTTTAATGGTGACTACTTCAAAGACAGTATGTGACCATCAGTTTGAAAAAATAAAAAAGTCAAGAAAAAGCACTGCACTGAATAATTTCAACAGAAAATCCAGTCACTGGAAAAGAACACTATAAAGTATAACCAAGCACCAAAGAAATTGTGAATATTCATTTCCTGGGTCAGATTGACTAGAAAGGGAAGGCAAGAGATCAAGATTGTTATATAAGTATGAAAAGATCCTTGGGAGCATCCATACTAATAATTTCTTGCATGATTTTTTACCTGGAATGTATCATCTACATTACATTTATTTCAGAAATCATTATTTTCAAAAAGTTTTTGCCACTATGGTTTCATTCTCCAATCTATAAAAACAGATTGAATGGAGCATAATATCTCAATTGTCTTCAGCCATGAAAGTCATCTTAAGTAAGAGTGTCACAGTAGTGAATTTGATGGAAGAGAGAACACAGCCAAGTGTAAAGGAGGTTCTTACAAAATTTTTAATAGAAAAAGCTCTACTTTCTCATTTCTTAAAAGTCATGTGAGCCATGAACGTGCATAGCAAAAAGCTACCACCTACAACCACAGACTAAATTAAGGAAAACAAACACAATTCCACAACCTCCAGGCAGACCACAACATACAAAATACAGACTGATGTTTCCTGACAAACTGCCTACAGTTCCAAACTCAGCTAATCAGAATTGTTAGGGTTGTATTAAAATAAAACTGCAGTAGCTTGGAATTCATTATGCTACCAAGAACCTATTATTACTGGAACTTTAAAAAAAACAAAATAATATGGTACTCCAGTAAACACACCAACTGTTAAACATTTAGTATTGATCTTTCAGAAACAAACCAAAGCTTACTATTACTGCTACAGTTTTTGGCGGTAGAGGTACTATGAACTCCCCTCCCTGTTTTTGGAGACTGCTGAACTCGCAGTATATTGACTGCTCAGAGAGAAAAGAGGTTTAGAGCAATAAAAATCAGCTTCTGTAAATCTAATTCAGTTTGCTTAATTCAAGAATCTAGATGACTCTCGTGTCACCTTGAGTTCTTAAATTACATAAACTGAGCAGCTGAGGAAAGATGCATTAAAACATGTGTGAAACCATGGCCAGGACTTTCTTTTGATTTTTCTCCCATCTACTTCTCAGCTTGCCAATATGTCTGTGTTTCTCATTGGTATTTTCCCTATTATCATCATCCAAGTTTTTCATTTTAAAAATAGATGAAAAGTGTAGAAAATGAGAGAGAGTAACTGCCTTCTTTCAGCCACATCATGTTTTGAACATATGACTTACCAAAATACGGGAGGTGATTCCTCTGTTGGGTAGATTATAAAAGAAAACAAGTGAACATAGGACATCCAGAAGAGCTGATATCTTGAGGAGCAAATTGATCAGCCACTAATAGGGTTAAGACTGATTTTCAGTCCCTTTAAATACTTTCCCCACATTAATGTACTATAAGATAGTAGCTGTCTTGGGTTTCAACTCTCTCTCTATCTCACTGTTTTTAATCGGAAGTTCAGCTCTAGAGGACAGAAATCTTCTCAATTAGGCTTACTGAAATGTTTACATTACTGTGAAAACCTTTTGCCTCAATAAATTGCTATGGGTTTTAAGACATACTATTTGATCAAAATAGGCCTGAGCAGTGTAATTCTTCAGAATCAGCTGGATCAGAAAAAATGCAGGATAAACTCGGACCCTGTAATGGAAGAAGGGCTACATGCAACTCACAGTTCACCATAGCTCTGTGGGAACTGTAATCAGGCTAAGTGCTGTAAAATGTAGCTGCAATTATTGGCAGCTACAGTTATTTCTTGAATCAAAATTGAGGATGAAGAATTAGAAGTCACTCTGTTAAACTAAAAGCATTTAGTGTTATGTTTGTCAAGGTCATCTTGCTCTGTTTTTTTGTAGGCATTTTAATAGAATAGGGTAAAAATAAATTCTAACATTCTGCACACAAGTTCTTCATATTCAAATGAAAAGCTGTGGACAATTCAAAATGCTGCCAAGCAAAATAATGCTACAGGCCATCTTCACTGATAGAAGCACAGCTGGATTGAGAACCTTCGTTGAGATCTCCACTAGAGCATGGGATTACAAAGATTGGAGAAATGGCCACATAATTGTGCAATGGGCAATCTGCTGTGATTTCTAAGGGTATGAAATTGGACCAAATTAGAGAAAATTATAAATCCAGACTATTCAGCCATCTGTGGAGTCAAAATGCAAAGTAGTGGATTATACAAAAGTCTAATAGTTTCATTAGACTTTGAAGCTAATTTACAGTTCGCTATTTCCCCCATCGGTCAGGGAATAACCTGGAGACAAAAGCCTTTATCTCATGTGGAAGGACACTAGGCTGTATCATCCACAGCTCTTAAGTACAGAGAGCATGTTAGGTGAAGGGGAAATGTGATAGAAGCTACAAAGAAGATAACAGAAGCCAACTAGAGGAAAGTCCGTCTGGGGAATACATGAGGAAAAAAAATGGCTATTCATACTGCTACTATGAAAAGGCATGAGTTTTCATGAGTACTACATAAACATATATGCAAAATTCAGCTCAGTGTTTGTTTCAACTCTCTCAGCTGGCTACTAGCCATAAAATTAATCCCCTATTACAGATACAATCTTTCAGAAGACCGCAGAATAGCTCCTGCTGTCTGAGCCTGATTGACATTCAGACCCTCATTCGGAGCTGATACTGAAATACATATTTCCACATTTCACATCAAAACCAGTTTTACAAACATAAAAAAAGATTAAATACTGACTTCACTATTACTTCTTGAAACAGCATAAAAGCTTTTATCTAAAGAATTACTGTGATCTCCATCTGTTAGAAGTTAGACAAAAGTCTGTAAAACAAGCTGCATCCAACAAATATGCCATACAGTAGGAGTATGTGACAGGTAAAAGTCTTAAAACCATATTAGCACAAATACAATGGCCATGAGAGGTTACATGAAGCCAGACATGACTGCAGCAACAGTCACAAAAATTATCCTGAATTACTTAGTAAATGCAGAGCTATTTAAAAAATAGATAAGCATGTTGCTTTCTTAACTCTGTGAAAGATCTTGAGGCCCTAACAGACACAGTGAATTAATTGATTTATCTATACAATCAGGAGGTATGGTAGTTATTACACATTCGTTATGACATAGCATTCTCTAAAGTCAAATTAAGAGAATAAGAGTGAGATATTAAGAAAGGGCTGGCTATTAGATTGACACATGCCATTGTGCTATATTAGATCAATTAAACCATCCAGATAGTCCTTTGAGGATAAATGGGTAGATGCTCAAAGGAAATATCTGCACAATCTGATGAAGACATTGAAACAGTGATTCATCATTGCCTTCAATATGAATGGCAACAAAGACTGAGCAAATGACAGATATTCTATACAAAGTCATCCTGTAGAGGAATGGAAGAGATAAGAACCTTTAACTCTTTCCAGTAATGACTGAAAAACCACAAAGCTAAAATTCCATTATTATAGAAATATAATTACACTGCAAAAAATCTCCTGCTGTTAGAATGGCCCAGTCAGCTCTGCTAAACCCCCTGAACACACAGCCTTGCCACAAATAGACTATAAATGAAGTCACTTTTTACCAGCAGAAATCTTATAAGAATTACTTACTATAAGTCACATTTTCGTTAAAGAGGAATGTATTCAAGCACAACAGCCATGGCACCACTGGAAGCAGCTGGAACGAGTGAGTAACAGGCATCACTTATCCACCTGCTTAATTTAAAAAAGTTGCTGAAATTAAGTAAAAGTAGTCTCATGTCCACACTTATTCTACAAGCAATTCTCAGAGAGCCATTAAACCACCCGTGCCTTCTGAATCACTCTTGCATTGTTTCTTTTCATTATGTCACATCAAGAGGTAATGGGCACAAGCTGGAACACAGGAGGTTCCACTTAAATTTGAGAAGAAACTTCTTCTCAGTGAGGGTGACAGAGCACTGGAACAGGCTGCCCAGAGAGGTTGTGGAGTCTCCTTCTCTGGAGACATTCAAAACCCGCCTGGACGCCTTCCTGTGCAACCTCATCTAGGCGTTCCTGCTCCGGCAGGGGGATTGGACTAGATGATCTTTTGAGGTCCCTTCCAGTCCCTAACGTTCTGTGATTCTGTGATTCTGTGATTCCTTTTTCTTCCCTAACTATGCTCTAAAATTGTGAATTGTGTGTCCCTTGAGAGCCAAGAAATGATTCATATGGGATCACAAGGTCTGAAGGGGTCATTTCATGAAGGTTTAAGCCAATCCAAGGTTGCCCTGCTGTCAAAAAGAATGATCCCCCTTCCCATGGCCTCAGCTGCCATTTCCTCCTTTTCATCAGCTCTAACACTAAATGGAGCCATGTAATGAGTCACATCAGTTTACTGACCCAAAGGAAAACTTCTGCTTTTGGAGGGTTAGTTTTCAGCATAAGCCATCACAGCAGCACATGCTCACTAGTGCCAGCACAACAAGCAGGCAAGGCAGGAGCAAAGGGCAGGACCACCCTTTTTTCATAGTCTAGCATAAGCTAGTCTATGAAAAAAGTATTAGATGGTACTACTGCCTTAGAAGAAACACTGCTATTTAGCTGCAGTTCAGCTCTCCCCAGAGCAGGGAAGTGAAAAGCTACTGTTAATTAGTAGCTGCAAGTGTTTACACTAGCCAGGGGACTACTAAACCCTTGTAATTTCTGGCAGAAGATCAGAGCCTCCAGGACCAAGAACATATTTACAACATCAGCCAGTGATTAGAATTGATTGTCATACCCTAACCTTGAGGAACTGAACTGCTGCCAAACGCCCAGATGACACAGGTACAGGGGAGTCCAGAAGGGTCTCAGAGCCTCAGAAAGTTTCAAACAAGGGTTCTTCCATCAGACAAGAACAGCTCTTCTTTCCAGAGATAAGGACCCAGAGAAAGGCAGAAGCTGAGTGCTCCTGTAGGCTATGGAATATCAGCGATTTTCCATCTTTGAATACTTCTGGCAAAGGATGCTAAGTTTGCATGTAAAGGTTTGTTGATGTTTCAGCAGTCAGTGCCAGCCACCATAGGAAAACTTATGACATGCAGTAACAACACCCAGAACAATCAAGAGTATTTTGTAAGCTAGAGACTATTGCTTTTTCAGGCAAGGAAGCTCTTAGGTCCCTGTGGGACACACATCAACTCTGCAATGGGAGGACAAGTACCCTGGCTCACCGTAAGCCATTCAACCTCTTTGCACAGGTACAGACTCAGGTTTTCCAGGTAAAATAACAGTGTTTGAAGGTAAATGAGGGGTACAGGTGTGTCAAGGAACAAGATCTGTGCATGTTTCATTGACGATGGCAAAATCCCAAGTCCTGATGATGGAAACTACTGCCGGAACTAAGTCAGGGACGAAGTCAAATAAAATATCCAAAATTAGTGAATGCCTGTACACCCCTACTTGAACACCACCAAGTCAATGTCAAGAAAGCTTTGAGTGCAACAGTGTTGGAATTTTCTCATTTATATAAAACATCAGAATCTTCCAAAACAAACTCTCATTCTCCCTGCAGAAAAACATGAAAATGTTTCCCTTCCTTTAATTATCCTAGCAATTAAAAGGTAGGAAATTGAAAATAACTAGAGAAAATTTTGTGCTTTCTCTATTCCCAAATATTTCCTGGCTTTTCAGTTTTTCAGCTTCTTTTCATGAGCATGTAAGCTGATCCTTCAGAAGTACTCATCAGCAAAGACCCTTTTAAGTGCCAAGGTTTTCAAAATCTCATTTCCCAGAAAGTTTATAGGCTTGCCTTATAACACTTGCCAATATAACCTCAGATGAGAATTTAGGTAAAGATGGACCTTAATATTTAAATAGAGTATTACACAGTGAAGGTGTTGATTTTAGTCTACAGAGCAGTCTGCAACAGTTCAGACTTACTAGAGAGGTGTTTTTTTTTTCCTAGCCAAGCCAGCAGCTGATATTTCTATAGTCCAGATTTCTCCTAACAATGCATTGCGGTGGCAGAGTGACAGTCTAACTGTAGTGCTAGGGTCAACATGGAATACAAAACAGGAGTCAACTTGATATGTTAAAGAGACAACCAATGGAAAGAAACATAAGCAATTAATTTTGGAGTGTTTTTCACTATTTTTATGTTGTAAGTTATCAAACAAACTGCTGATGTATTTACTGTGTTTTTCAGTAAATTTTCTGAATTTACTCATTGGCTAAATGTAAAAACATTGTGCTCTTTTTTCCCCACAAACTGATTGCTTTATTTTTTAAAATACGCGTAAGTCTCTGTAGACTCTGTTGTTAGCCTATTTATCTTTATCGTATATAACAACAATGACAATATGACATTCAGGATTTTCATTATATTAAATCTCATTGAAGAAGAAATCATTGCTTTGGAGTCACATCTTTGGTTCAATTGGTCACCATTGCACTGTAACAGGTTGCTCAGGAAAATGGTGGAGTCACCATCCCTGGAGGCGTTTAAAAGATCAATGGATGTCGTGCTTAGGGATATGGTCCAGTGGTGGCGTTAAGGCTGGTTCGAAGGTTGGACTTCATGATCTTAAAGGTCTTTTCCAACCAAAACCATTCTGTGATTTCCATTATCCACCAGGAAGATTCAGTCACCTTGCTTGTCCTACCTCTGTCCCTGTATCATACAACTATCATTCTGTATCCTTTGACAGATGTAGTTCTTGAGCTCCAAATTGTTGGAGACTGAAGGTGTGTTCTGGGGAGGCATCACTGTATGCTTTAGATTTTTTTTTTTATGACTGTCTATATGGGCAGATACTACAGAGCCAGAGGTACCTTTAGACTTGACACAGTATGACACAGGCTGGGTATCTTACAATTTACACTAATATCTGCCCTCTGCAGAAACCTGCACTGCACCATAACTCAAAGATCACAAACAGCTATTTCAGTAGTAGAATAAATAATTTTCTAATGTAAGGCTCTCAAGAGCAGCTGACCTGTGGCAGTGTCAGTAGACAAGCACAGGATTAATGTCCTTAGCCTCTTCCAAATGCCACATCAAGTTAACTTTTTTACAAGTTAACTTTTTTTACCACAAGCTGAGGAATTTCTAGGCAAAGTTGTTTCTCAGCTTACACTGCTTTCGTCTCACTACAATTAAAGCCTGTTAGCAACTAAAAAATGCTTTAATTTCAAAAGTGGATATATTTAATTATGAAAACTACATGTTAGTTTGTCTTTCTTTTGCAGAGCTATAAGGCAACAGCGCAATTTGCGAAAAGCAGGAATTGGAGAGTTCAGGCTCAAAGATGTGTGTAGACCACCAGGTAGATTAGCAGGCACAGATGTTAGGTTAGCTACAGTCAAAATGATTGGTAAAGATCCTCTGCTAAAAACAACCATGGAGAAGTACTGCAGGAACAGCAGCTTCAGAGATAAAATGGCAGCTATGCAGAAGCTGTGCTAAAAATTACTGGTCTGTAAGGGAACCATAAAGCCTGCTTTCTTATGCTTTACATTGGGATAACTGAAACTTATTTTTATTTCTGTTCACCATTAGTTGACTTCAAAGGTATTTTACAAACAAGAAGTTTCTGACAGTCAAAGCATCTATTTCCTTTATGGTCTGTTTTTATTTGCTGCTATATTTTCTTATGAAAAATCTATTTCAAGATTTTCTTATATTCCTAATTTTGTAAATGTGAAAAGAAAAGCATACACAGAATATTAACCAAGCCCTAATTCTGTCTTTAAGGTCAAAAGGAATTTTTGAAGTTGATATATGTGACAAAGGATTATGACTACAAGAGTCATATCTGCATCTTAAAAGCAGATTTGAGATGTGCCAAATTATTCCAGTTCTAACTGCAAAGCCAAGAGAAAATACCTTTGCACAGAACATTTCTGTTGTTTTTAATAATTTATTAATTTTCCAGGGGAGATAATGAGTATACATTGAGCATAACAGTTTCAACTACATTGCCCTATGTGATCTGTTACCACAAATTAGGTCACCTACCAGTCAGCAACATCTGAGAATGTACAAAAGCAAAGAGTAACAGAGACAATTTTCTAGCCCTTCCTCAGCACAGTTTATGGGAACAACAACCTTGCTTGCCTACTTGTGACTTTCAACAGCTTCAGTAGAGGTATATCACAGTGCATTAATATTTCACAATCTCCTTTTGGCTTCATTCTGGGGGACGGCTGGAAACCTGCAGTTTTTCCCTGTATTCTAAGGCTCCAGATGTACTGTTCTTTCACTTTGCCTGTTTGTAAAGATTGTCAACACTACCTCTGTCAGGAAATGAGAAGCCAGCTCATGAAAGCAGAATAACACTGGATGGCCCATTCATGTTGCACTCTTGAGGTCCCCTGACAAACAAGAGTGTCCAATAACAACTGACACTTGGAACTAAGAGTAGAGAACATTATTTCTTGTCTACTGAGCCCTAGAGATTCAGTTTCCAAAAATTTTGTGGCCAAACCTCACTTGAGAAATTAGACATCACTTGTGCCTTGCAGTATATTGGTGTGGGCTCTGCAGTCCACTTTTATCTTTTATCTTTCATTGAGGCTACTGTCCTGGGGAGCAAAGAATAGGCTTGTTTCCCTCTGAGTCCAGCTGATAGCATAGTACCACCATATTGATTAGTGAAAGAAGAAATCATGTTTGGTCCTGCTGCTGGCTTCTTTTAGGGGAAGGATGCATTAGCACTAATGCGCTAATCTCCTTTGGAAAGGAAACAGGAGATAAGAGCCTGCTCCCAAGGAGAAAACATTGAAAAGGTCATATTTTTATAGCAAACTGAAAAGCAAACATAAGCATAGAGGCAATTTTGTGCCAAATCCTATTTTGAGTGCTTCTTTTTTGTTTTTCTGAAGCAAAAATATCATCTGAGCTGACTTTTTTTCATTCTTCTGCTCAGTCTATGGTTTACCACCTTTCATGATGAATAAAGTAAAAAGTGACTATTTTTCATGAAAAACTGGCTTTTGTACTTTAAAGAAAATGTCCTTGCCATTTTTTTGCATACTGCTTAGTACGAAAAGAGTTATTTGGCAAGCTTCAAATGCTGTATGTATATAGTCAAAGGGGAAGATTTCATGCTTGACTGAGTTTGGAAGTAGTAGATAAGAGATAAATGCATTAACACATAAAAACAACATATTCTAGAACATAAGTTATGGCCACATCTATGGGCGTATGTGGAACATTATATTTATAACAATCCTGATTTAATGCTTTATTGCAAAAGAACTACATGTTTAAGGTAATAGAAAGTCAAGGCTTTGGGTACAGATTCAGTTCTGTGAAGTCAACAAGAAGTCTCTGGGTATTGCATAGAAAATGCATTCTGGCATCCTGGGCAGTGCTGAAACATATGTAACATAATCAAAACAATTTCCTTGTCTTTTCAGCAGTTCTGATCAAACCTCACCATTATGCAAACACTGATGTAGTTAAAATAATATTTTTGTGACATTAGGTTAAGAAATTCACACTCACCAAAATGTCAAGCAATTCAAAGTTATGATTCCCGCAGCAAAAGAAACATCCACAATGCAAGCACATCTGAAAATAGCTGCAAAGGAAGCGTTAGAAAATTCTCTGCAAGGTAGAAGGGGACTAAGTTAAAATTCCTGTGAGATTCATCACTTTGAATTTCTAGACTCCTCTGTGCATGTACATTCTTATCATGACATTGCATAGACATAATTTTTTGCATTTTATACTACACTTCTGCTACATTTGTAACACCAGAATACATCACTGTGAATGTTAAGCATTGGTATTCTAATACCTTGTTCTTATGAAAAAGGCTCTTCAGAGCAGAAGCTGAGCTGTATTAATTTATTGTCATGATGAAGGGGATAGTGAGAATCAGAACTGACACTCACTCTTTCTATTTTCTCCACTACTTTTTGATTACACTCCTTGTGGTCTCCAAGGATGTCATATCCATAACAGGCACATCAGCATTTGAAGCAGTTTACTGAGGCTGGAAAACAATTCTGATAAAAATGTGCTGCTGCCAGAATTTGGCAAATTAGGGTGTCTGAAAAGATCGCCAAGGTTGGCATTTTGCCTGTGTTGCCCAGGGCCATAGAAGATTGACACAAACTAAAAATAGTTGAAAAGGTCAAATGTGTTTGTTTTTATGAGGCATTTTTCCTTTAAAACACAACTTGCCTGTCAGACCACAAGTGCCTAAGATGACAAAGTGCTGAGCATGACTTCAGGAATGGTGCTGGGGATCATGTGGGTTTTGCATGGCTTGAAAGAACTCTACAGAACCAGATCTACAGCACATGTTGATATGTAAAACGTTATGT
Organism: Mesitornis unicolor; assembly: GCF_000695765.1. NCBI lineage: Eukaryota > Metazoa > Chordata > Aves > Mesitornithiformes > Mesitornithidae > Mesitornis > Mesitornis unicolor. The sequence continues at coordinate 77,211 of NW_010194187.1, read as the reverse complement.
ACAAGGTGGAATGTTAAAAAGAGCCAAAGGGGTCAGAAAAGCAAATCCCAGTGAAAATCATACAAATCATCTAGAAGTTAATGGAGAAAACTAAAAACATATAGAGGATTAGCTTTTGATCAAGTATTATGTACTGTGGCCTTCCTATACCCACAGAAAATTCAAAACTCAAGACACAATTTGAGTAATAGTACATAGTACACAATTCTCCCTGTTTCTGTGAACACCCTCTTAAAGTTCAAATTACATTTGCTCCATGTCTCACAGAACGATTTGGATCAGTGCAGTCAGATATACATGAAAATATTCACTCTGAGTTCAAATGATTACTAATCATAATCTGTTTACAGACTTCAGGACTTGATGAAGTCTTGGAGACGAAAGAACATAGACTCTACACAGAAAGCAGTATGTTGGGTGATATTCCAATATTTACTGCCTCTGCCAGTTTCTTGCCCAGATCTTTACCTAAATTTCTCTGAACCACAACAACTTTCTAATTTGCAAATTCATATTGCATAATAGCAAAGACTCAGGGGAATTTTAGGTTCTTTCCAGTGGATTTTCATAAAGCTGCTAGAAGCTCCTTTCAGCTTGTGTACATACAGATAGTGTAATTGCTAAAATCTGAAGATCTCTGGCACCTGAAGGAACTAAAAGGATAGCAAAGTTTCCAGTGACTTCAGAGAGGTAAAACCAAGACCAAATTTCCTATCAATTCCAGTTAAAATTTATGTTTATCTAATGCAAAATGAGGTCTGTAGACTACACAATCTATCTGTGTGGAAGGATATTTTGAGTTTGAGAGGCAAGAAAACACTCTCACTAGAAAGCTGTTTCTAGCAACCGTTTGTAACAGGAGCAGGACTGTATCTGAGAGACATGATTTTCAAAGCTACTGCCACTCAGCTGTGGAAGATTGTTGGTTCAATTTTTCTTTTTATCTGATACAGATGAAGTACTGAGTTTGTCACTAGAAGTAAATAAGAAAACTATTTTGGCAAGACGAATTTTTCTGTAACGCCAATAAAACTTAATTTCACAAACTTCTCTCAAATGCTGATTCATACATTTCTAGTCACTGGTTCTTGGTCAGCAGCCGAGACATCACAGTGACTGACATCCTTTTCCTTTCCCCATATACTTTTGACTTTAAAAAATGCTTATTTGGTGCATCACTAGCAGTTTTCAATACACTTGTTACTGTGCCCTGCAGACCTCTGAGTAGAATTAGACTCTCCCAGCCTATAGAGGCAGAATCTCCAATTATTATTTCTGCAATATCGGCTCTCCCTGCTTCTTCCAGAACAATAGTGGGGTGGATGCTACAAAACACAGACCCCACTGAACTTTCATGCTCACAGCTTCTTTCCCTGCCACTTGCAGGAATTGCAGCATAGAGCAATAACAAACAATGCCTGTTAATGCTGTAGTACAAATAGCTCTCCAAATCTCTTCATTCAGTTAGCCTTCTCTCTTCTTTTCTTCCTCTCAGGAAGGAATATGTGTTCTTCTGAGGAACACATTCATTATGTCCGTCAAATTTTCTTCTTCATTCTGCTAGTAGTAGTGGAGCTTGTCTGTGTTTGTGGCTGTGATTGCATATGCGTGCTCTTGGCCTATTACTTACAGAGATTGTTTGCATATGTGGTTGACTTTTACTACTAGAAGTTTCATACTGAAAGTTGGCGAGATGGAAAATATTTCTGTGATTACTAGGAAAGAGGTTAAAGACATCAATGCAATTTCATTGTCTTCATTGAAGGATTCATGGATTGTAAATGACCTTTTTTTGTGTCTCAGTATCTACATAGCTAGAAATAGATCTTAATAAAGCAGCTGTCGCCAGTCTCATGCATTCAGAGACATCCTTATACAATTAGATTGTCACTGATGGATTCATATTTGCAATACATCTTGGTCCCCAATTTGTACTCTGGACAAAAACCTAATTCCTACCTTCTCTATTCCCGCTCCTCATTTCACCAAATCTTCATAAATAAAAACATAAAAGCATAACAAATGCATGCTGTTACTGAAACAATGGATACCGTAGTACTTTTAACTTCTTCCAAACTAGAGCACAGCTGCCATTAAAATAAGAAAAAAGCTATTTCAAGGGACATTTTCACTTTCCATGTGCTAAAGAGGGAAGTTATTAAAATGTTCTCTATCATGAAAATTTGTAGTATATCTGATTTTATGCACTTTCCTTAGAAGTAATGAAGAGTTTTCCTACTGAACCAGGTGTTTTGATCATAAGGTAACTCAGAACAAATTTTGTCTCTTGCCATGTTCATGAACAGCACATAAGACAAAGGTTTCTGTGGCTGAGTTCTCTACTGTCTGTCAAAATACAAATATTAATGCACAGTAGATGATTTTATCAGCAAGACATGTAGACATATATTTCAGTGTTCAAGCACATTTTCACAAGTAGCAGACTTTACATACCTGCTCTTACACAGGACTCCAGACAAATGTGATATCTATATTTGAGTCAATTACAAAAACTTATTGAAGATTAGGGCTCAGACGCAAGACCTAAAAGCTGCAAACGCTTTATAAAATTAACAGCTATCACCTGAATCGTCATAATACTCAATGTGCACACTCTAAGACTACCTCAGATCCTACGTAATGACACTCAGCTAAACTTCTCTTTGAGTTTTAATGTAAATCCCACTATCTTGCAGTTGGGGTAAACTTAAGAACTGACATGCCAGCTATGTCTGTTGAACATATGACTTCTATGACTTTTAGTCACTGAAGCATGTAAGATCAGGACCAGGTCACCAAGACACAATACAAATCCTGTAAATAATTGTTGGAGGTTTACTATTAACTTGGATAAGACCTAAGTGAGTAAGCATAGTTAAGTACAAAATTAACATGACATAGTTTTTCAAGTGAAAATATTTCTGCCATCTTGTTCTTCTATCAAAAGCTCATCAGTTTGGTTTATTAACATGAATGAAATGGATATTCCCGTCCAACCCTGCAGCTCCTCAAATTCAACCTGAGACCTAAAAGACTCATAGTGTGCATTTCACTCACAAATTACCCCAGAATGAGATCTTACATGCTGAGTTCCTGCTGCATCTCACCTTGCTGAACACTCTGTAACACTCGCACAGCACAGGGCCAGGTGCTCTTTCATCTCCATTACACCATGCTTTCAAGTAAGCTCTCTGAGAAATCACTCTCACACACTGAAAAAGGGAATTTTCAAAGGCTTTTGAGAAGATCTGAAACCTTCATAGTAAAGTTCTCCTGGTGCTGTTGGGAAATCTCATGTGTTCTCCCAGAGCTGCAGGCACTGAAGGCAAAACTTGATCCAGTCAGTGAAGCAATCAAGTATGTGTATTAAAACACATTTTTGCTGAATTCAGCATGAAAAAAAAAGCAGTCAGCTGATCTCCTAAGAGCAGTTGTCTGGTCTTCTGAGAAAGAGACAGTTTACAGATTTACTTTTGAGTCTAAGTGTTGAGCAATGCAACTTTTCCTCACTATAACTTGTTGATGCTGTTGTGGCTAGTCCTTAACTCTGCTTTTGTAGACAATGAATGCAGTCATGCACTTGTGCTCCACTTAACTGGGCTCTTTGGAAATGTCTTTTATCTAATATAAAAAGAAGAAAATATGATAGTACTTTATCCTGGTTTATTGCAGCCCTTTAACAGTGTTGGAAATGTTCCATCAAGAAATAGTAGCCCCATTACTGGCTGTGCAATGAATTAATAATAAAAAATATAATTCCCTTAAAGGCAAAAAGGCACCTTTGCAAAAAATTACCGATGTAATGACAATTTGAATGCCTTATGTATTAGACAATGTATAAAGTGCATGATCCAGCACAAAATATCCATAGTGTTATGGACCATGCAAGCTCTGGATGCTGGTTATACAGCAGGTGAGTTGACCCATTCAGATGAAAGGTCAAATTGCAGCAGAAAGCAAATACCAAAAATACCTCAAGTATGAGCTATGAATGGACTTCCTGGATCCATCCGCCACCATCCCTGGTCTTTAGACAGTACCCCCACTGAGAGCCGTGTGAATTGCAAGACACTCGTTTCCCTGTTCCCCTCTCCTCCTCTCTCATTCCTTTCTTCTGTTTCTTGGGACTGTGAATAATATGCTGCTTCTTCACAACTTATCTTCACTACTATCTTCTGCTATCTTGCTCCTTAAATACACACAGCCAACAACAAACAAATCAGCTGGAACAGTAATGATCTGGGTTTCAAAGCCAAAACACCAACTTAGGATAATTGATGTTGATTCATGTTTGTCTCTACTGACAGTAACAGCATATTTTACCTTACCAAGTAAATTTCAAATGTTTGGACTTTTCATTATCATTATTGAGGTAATAAGAAGATATCAACTTTGTCTAAGTGTTCATTTGCATCTACTTAAACCATTTTGTGAGACAATTGACACAATCTTTATTTCCTGTATAATACCTATACCAGCACCCCATTCAGATCTAGCGGTAAATAGAAGGAAAATTTTGGAAAGGTTTAAGAGTAGTTCATATTCGCTCACAGAGGTGCGTATTATCCATATGCTTGTCTGGTGCGTGTATGAATGATCCAAACCTACTGTGTCTACAAAAGTGGACTTGAAGATGGGGTTCAGAGCACATCATCCTTTAAGATGGATTAAAATTATTTTTTAAAATGTGGATTTCCTGTGGCATTTCCCCAGGATCTTAGATGAAAAAAGGAAAAGAGAAGGCAGTAAAAAGTGAAGAAATACAAAGAACAGTTCATGAGAAATATTAAATATTTGCCCTAGGTTCAGTTGCAATTTTTGGTGAAGGCTGGTTTATATCGATCTCTGTTTGCCGAAGCTTGATTCTTACAGAGAGGATTTCTAAAAATAGATGCAAGAAAATATTACTTTTTCTTTCTCTAAAATCTCACAGATATTTAATTTACATGTTCTAACTAGCTACTGTGCATGCACATGCCTCCTCATTGCAAGCAATCATATCTGTACAGGTAATATTAAAAATCTGGTCATGTACATGGGATGTTTTAAATCAAACAATTAATTACTTTTAGGAGTGGGGTCCTTTTTCTAGGATGAAAGGAAATATTTAAGTTAGTCAAGATATCTTATTACTTCTCCATACTATGCAGAGCTTTAGCGAAAGATTAGGTTTATTAAGTCAGACTCACAATGCAGGCTTTCAACACTGCCATTTCCAATAAGTACACATTTGTTTAATATTAAAGTTCCTTTTCAAAACAAAGTAGTTAAGCCTACCCTCACATTTATACATCAGCAGTTTGTTTGATAACTTACAACATAATTACAGGCTGTCCTCCCACTAAATGCTGTATTCAGACTTATGAAACAAGGTGGTAAAATATGCACTGGAGTCTGAGTACTAAGCCCGTAATTTACCACAAGCACTAGGAAGAAAAGAAACGGAGGGGAACCCTGCTATTTAAACTGCTCAGTTATCACGTTTCCCTCCCCCACACATATAGTAGCATATAACCCATTCATATTTCAATTTTACATTTCCCAAACTGTCATCTTCTCATGCTTCAAGTTCATTTGAAATGCAATCTGTTTATCAGAGCAGCAGTGAATGCTTTAGCAGATCAGGAGAGCGCTGTCTCTCCCCACTAACAAATAGATCTGTGGTAAATTGGTTGGTGAAATAAAGCGGGTGTTGTGGAGTTAAGAAAAGTGCCCAGAGAGTTATGGAGGGGAGAGGTGTTCAACCCCTTTCTTACCCCTGTGTTGAAGTAGTGAGTGTATCCTCCCTCTCTGTTGGAGATGCAGCTAAAATAACTAAGTAAATTCCCAGGTAGAACTAGAGCATGTGAAAAATGAGAGATTGACCTTATTTCAGCCATTTCAGCCAAGTTTCTCACAGAGGGTGGCCTGGCCTGGGGGATGCACTAAAGAGGCCATCCTTCCAGCACTCTGTGATGCTCAGTATGGGATGCTTATCCTTTCTCCAGGGCTGCTTGCACTGGTAGAGAGAAGAGCTCACGGGTATCTGGGCTCTGCCCTGCCTTTCCCTCCAGCCTCAGCTTGCAGGGCCTTTCGGGTAGGAAGCTCTTGATCTCCTCTTTCCTCGACGACTGCAAACCATTAGCAGGAAATGGTGCTTTTAGGCAATCACATTTTCTTTCTTTTTTTTCCTTTTTTTTTTGTCCATTTTACTATCCCATCATACTTAACCAGCAATCACAGGTTCTAAATTGTGATTTTTCTGTGATATGTATATGTAAAGCATGCTTTGCAGCAGTGTCCTCAGATCACCTCCGTTCTGTAAATATGCCAGTTCGCTTGGTGACAGACAGCATTTGTCTGTCACTGCCTACAACTGTAGAAAGTTACCCAAGTTTCAGATTTTAAAAAATGAAAGTCAGATCTTCACATATACTATTTACTAACCAGATTGTGTACTATGAAAAATACTGCTATTACAGCCATACTTAATTTTCACTATGCTTTTTCTACTTTCTTTGCTGCCCCCTAAACCTGCACCATAAATATCAATGAAAACACACTCACTTTTGATTCCATTTTAAAATGTTTAAGCTACATTTGGCAGTTGCAAATATGAAAGAGTTCATCTGCAGTGAGAAAATAGGTAACACCAAAATAACAAATTAAATGTAGGTGTGTGACTTTCATAACTGCAGCAGATTTATCAGTGGGAGATCATATACTGAAATCTGGGTGTTTTAGTGTCCTTTGTTGCTAAAGCATCTCCATAAAGTGAGCCTTAGAAACCTATATCCATCCCTACTCATTCCAGGGTATTGCAAAATACCAAGAAAATTAGAAAAGCAACTGATTTTCACACTAAGCTTCCTCATACTGCTTTACTCAAGGACAACCACCTCAGACTTTGTCTGAGCTTTCAAAGACAAAGAAAAGATGTTTTTCTCATGCCAGAATCCAGACTGGTTTTATCAACAAGCTAGACAAGCGGAAAAAACTGGTGCAGACACAAACTACCAAGAAGCTATTGAAATCTGTTGAAATTTTGTCTCCACCAATTACATTCAAAGTTGAAGCCTTACTGAGAATTTACCTTCTATGTGAGCTAAACTAAAGTGGTATCTGACAATGTCTCAAATAGTATGGGAACCTTTAAAGCACAATTTGAAAAGGTAACAGCTTTTCTGCTCTGGCCTGTATGGATGCAACATATACAACTTGAGTAAGACATGAGGCTCCCAATAGGTGTCCCTATTTCACTGCAGTCCTTTTAGTTGAGCCAGGGCTTGTGTAGAACATTCACATCCCATCACCTTGTCCAGAAAAAAAGATTAAAAGACGTTAATGGAAGAGACAGATATAAAATTATAGACAGAAAAAGGGGAAAAACAGAGGACTCCATGTTACTCTGTTTCTTCTGGTATTTTTTGCAAGATCTTTTTCAAGCTGTGTTGAAGAGCTGAGAAATTTGGTGCAAGTGTTGCAATATCAGCAGAAAAATATGGCACTACTGTAAAAGAAAGGATGTGGAGGAGCCTGTAAAAGTGCTTGATTCTTTAAAAATAAATCAGACTTATTTTTAAAATAAAGTTTCTATATAAAACACTCTATAATTTACATATGTGTAACTCACTGTTATATGTCAAAGCTTGCCATTTGCATGTCGGAGTGCCTATATTATCTGAATCATATCAGGTACCATTTATGTTTCTTTCTTTAAACCTTTCCCCAGCAAAATGTCTCCTCGAACATGTTGTTCGATAACCCAGCTGTCCTCCTCTTCTTTCCCCATCTATCATTTACCCAGAAAATATTCTCCAATGCAGTGGTGAAACATGAGCTGTGATATATTAAGCTCACCTGGAAGAGAGTCATTCTCTATGACACAGGTTCGTATTTGGGCAACTAATTCCTATAGGTTTTGTATCATTAATTAATTAACATCTACCTATAGTTCAAATAGCATCAATTAAAATAATGTGATTGATGATACCCTGAAAAAGAAAGGAAACAGATTATAAGTACCTTCTGAAAAGACATTTCACATCTGTGAACTGACCCACCTGGCATGAAAGCAAGAACAAGAAAGCACATACAATACTTTATTTTATGGTCTGAATAATTATCCAACTGCAACTTTTGTCCCTTGTAATTAGGTCTGCTATGAGAGAGGGAATAGTGCTCATGGCTAGATTCACAAGAAGGTCCACTGAATAGTGTGCTTTTATGATGGGCAGTGTTGGGCTTTTTTTCCTGATCACTGCCAGTAATAGGAATCAGCTGCTGACAAATGTACTATGATTCAGAGTTAAATTACTAGGTGGCTGGGCACTATATTGCCTGTTGCTTCTTCAAAGTTCAGCAGCAGAGCACTCTCGTTTCCACAGCTAACGCACTGATTTGGGGTTTACTCACATTACTCTGTTTCATAACAGCACCTTAAGTGCTCCATCATGGTGAGCTCCATGAAACATTGTTATATGACAACAAAAGTGCAGCTAAATTCCCTTTGCAGTTCTTTGATCTGGGGGCCTGAAGGGAAATGTCTGGTCTTGCTGTAGCACTCCTCACCACTCCTGGACTGAAGTGATGGTTGTAGCACCCAGCTGTTAGCTGGGCTTTGATCACATCCCTGCCCTCCAGACACGGCTCTTTGCCAGAAAGATGGAACAAGAGTTCCTACAAACCAGAGAAATTATCTAATTATTTACACCTAGAGATAAAGGCAAAGGCGGATGCTGCCTCCACAGAATAGCCATGTGTAAGGTAGAAGAGGTCAACAAATGCTGCTGCAAAGACTGGTAATTGTGGGGACACAGTTACCTCTCAGCACCCTGGGTCCATCCCTCGACCTACAGTAGGTTGAGAAGCCAAAGTCTTACATGGCCTTCAATGCAAGGAAAGGTTGCTACAGTGCTAGGGAGAGAAAGGGGTTGAAACTATATGCAGCCAAGGTTCAGAAACTTAGTAAGCTGCTAACACTTTGTCAGACCTAATTCAAGCTTAGGAAACTCCAGTGCCAGGGAATTATATATCACTTGTCCTATTTCAAGCCCTCCCTTTTGCCATTAGGAAAGATCGTTATTATAAATAAATCTATAGCTCATGCAGAGTGGGAGCATGTTTATGAAAGTAATATTTTTTCATTGTCATTTATCAGAAAAAAACCACACTAGAATAGAGACCCTATAATGACATATTCACACTAATAAAAAGCAAAATTTTCTGTGTCATTTACTGACTTGCCTGCTCCTGGTGTGCAGCTTATAAAGAATTAAGTTGGGTTAATAAACTCATAATATTTGAGAGTGCATTTTCCATAATTTCAGACTCTATCAGCTACAGTAGAACAGTTTGTTTGGGCTACAAAAATATATTCACAGGCTACATCCAGTACTACTGGTGTTTTCCATTCATCATTAAATAAGTTATGAATAAGGATGGAGTATGATGAAAAGCTGTTAGGGAAGGCTACACTACCACAGAGTATTCATATCCAAAGCAGACTTCAAAATGGAATGCAACAAATGTGAGAAATAGTGGAATATAACAGTCAACAAGCCAAGGATAAAGACAGTAATCTACACCTCAAATGCTCCTTCAAAACAAGGCCAATCTCACCATTGCCAATACTTAACAACCAAACTGTTTCAGACAGTGTCAGCTTCCCAGACAGACACTAATGCTGAGTGACATGCAAAGTGACTGTGGAAATATTAAACAATAGTCCAATTCCTGAGGTCCTTACTCATACGTTTAACTCAGTTGTTACTAGGGCAATTTTTTTATTAAAGTCAATCCATTCCGACACCCTGCTCTGAATGCTTGTTGGACTTGGCAATAATAATTCCTTCTGCTTCTTTTCATGCGTTATCCCTTCAGCCTTGATCCTTTCATCTGTGTCCCCTGTAGGAATGATGTGAAATCCCTACTCTGCTTCCAATTATTGAGACATACAGAGATGACAGTGAAGAGTCATGACAATACAAATATTAACAAAGGACCCTAAATGCAATTTGACCTAATAATTTCAGAGAGAAGAGATTGTTATGATTATAAATACATCATCTGATAATCTACTGGTTCTCACTATCTGAAGTATGTTTAGTTCAACTGAATTCAATGTCTTTTCTCTTGCAGACATTTTGGATTTGAGCAATAAGATTTAAATAGGGATGGAAACTCAGGACATTTTTTTGTTGAAAACACCTCTACCACTTGAGAAACAAGCAACTAAAAATCCCAGATCTCTATCAGACTGCTTCTGCACAAGTTTTACATCAATTTGAAAGCCTAGTCAAGTAAAGGAGTACAAAACATAGATGTACATACTGTAGAACTCTTTTTCTACAAAGAAAGATTATCGATGTTTATCTTTAATCTCATATATAAACAGCCCATGTGGTTTGATCAAAAGAAACAAGGCAGGGAAATAATAGGTGACGTTTAAACTCAGAATGATAAAGAAATAATGACAACAAACATTTTGGTACCTTGCATCATGGGTCATGGTGAAGGCTACAGTCCAGCAACTCAGCAGAACATCTACGTTCTGTGTGCAAAAGGGTAGGATGGAGGACATTTTGTCATACCTCGGAGGCATAGTCTGTAAATCAGTGTACAAAGCAGATTGATTTCTACCAGCAGAATAGAATATCCTGAGTGTTCACGGTTTTTAGGCAGCCCACTGTAACTTCTTTTCCTCCACCCCACTGGGTCTCACACCACCACCATGTGCTGTAACATCAGTGCTCTGCTCCGCCACTTGTTAGCCGCGACCTTGTAGGCATGCACGGCACCCTGCCTAAATTCTCAGCAATCATCTCCTTTCAGGGTGATTGATTTGAAGGTTCCTGGAAGGAGGGAGAAAAGCCTGCTTTATAAGCCTGTATCATGCTGTGCAACCAGCTCACAGCTTTGTGTCATGCAAACCTTAATCTCTTCACAAACTGTCTAGTTGCATCTTACTCTGTTCTGAATATCATCTCTCCACTGAGGGATCTGGATTTCTCATGATCTAATCATATCTCCTGTCATCTCAATACAGGTTATTTCCTCTACATGTTTATCATAGATGCATGCTTCAAGATGTCAACTAAAAACAATGTGACAACATCAACAAAAGGGTTTGTTTTACCGAGTGCAAACAAACTAGCCTGTGGGGCATTCTAGCAAAATGGCAGTCTTTTCTAATCGTTAATCCTAATGTTTGCCTTTTCAATGTAGCTAGTTGCTTTCTCCCTGCTTATCTTCTGTATCAGATAGTGGCAGTATGTTTTTATACTACACTGCATTTTCGTAACTCATGTAAGCTGAAAACTTGTTTCTGTATCAAGACTTTTTTCTGTCATTGACTACTATAAATGTAAGCCTTCATCCACTGATATTCACAAAGCATTTTTTTGTTAATATCCTTGAATATACCTTCAAAAGCAATCATTCCCTCTTGCACTGAAATATAAAGGCCTTTCAAGTATATTACAACCAAAACAGCACACATCCGTGGGTTCTGTGTGTGATTCTTTCTTTCCTTTTCACTGTGTTTTTATTTGAATGTTTTATTGATTTTTTTCCCTCAGATCTAAAACTATAAAAACAGAGGAAAAAACATCTACTTGCAAATGACAGAAAAGGAAAAGGGTGGCAAGAGCCCCTAACAAAGTCTGAAAGTTGGAGGAAGGATCTCAGTGAAATGACACAATACAGCTCTGTGTATGTGGGGCAAAAAAACCAAGAAAGAGTCTTCCTTGTATTTAAGCCCACCTGTAGGAGAAAGAGCAAGGGCAACAAACCCAGGTCTCCCCAGTAAGCAAAGAGCCAAGGGGAAGGAGGGGAGACCAGACCAAAGCAGGCACATAACTGGGACCAAGCTGTTCCCTTAGAAACAGGAAAAAGCTCATCCTTTCCCCAAAATCGAAGGGAAGCAGATGAAATATTGCCTAAGGTCTGCTTGAGGAGGGGTGCAGCTATACAGTGTTTACCAGACGTTTCAAAGTGTGGAGTGTTGCCTTCAGTAACACATTACTGTGACTGCATTATAGCACAGTTATCAACCTAACACAACCATTCACAACCAGGCTGGCTGAGTACTTCATACATCACTCCATCTAGGGCTTCACCTTTAAATCCTCTTATTTCACTACCTCAAAGGCACCTCAGTGTGTCCTAGTCGAACTGGCTGCACCATTTATCAATAACAGCAGCAGCTGCTGCCACATCTTGCAGTTACTTGGAACTGTAGCAATCCACCTGTAAGGAAACAGTGAAAAAAATCAGCAAGATTTTCTCAGACCTGCACAGCTAATAAAGGCAGAGCGCTGGCTTAGCAAGGCCAGTATCATGCTCCAATATGGCAAATTTAAATGAATGTGACATTGATTTCCCCTATAGCTCTGTTCTGTAATTAAAGCTATAACCAAAGGCTTTTATTCATTCTTTTCTAAAGCAAGTTCTCACTGCAGTCAGAGAAATGTATCCAATGAAAGACAGGGGGAACCTGAGTAGCAGCCCAAAGATTTAAACCTACTTGCTTTATTTCTAATCACTCTTTTAGAAGGATAATTAAAGCCACTTGATGTGTGAGGTGCCGTATACGTGCTCTGACCTCGTATGAGAAATAAACAAGATAACCTTTTCTGTTAGAAAATAAAAATAGTGATCCAGAAGCCATGATCTCATCTTGGTTTCCGCAGCGTGCCATGATTAAAAAGGAAATCTTTCTTCCATCTACAAACAAGATGAATTAAGTCTACAACGCAGCATTCAGAGCCCGAAAGTTACAGTGGCGCAGCACGTGAGGCGGCTGCAGCTGGTCCTTGTGCCCAGACCTCCCCATCCTCTCCCTCTGTCACCCACCCTCCCCACCTGCACCCCTTCATGCTCTCCTCCCCTGCCCATCTACACACAGGCAGATCTTTCCTCCACCACTGGGAGTTAGATATTTGCCCTGATTTGTTTTGTTCCCCTTTTTTTAAGTGCTGGAGATGACCGCATGGGGTTCTTTGTCACAACGTTACTGCTGCCTTTTATAATTACACAACACTGATCTCCCTGTGTATTTTCAAATGTAGTTTAAGGATTAATGCTACTACGTATCTTCTTTTTTTCCAACAGAACTAGACTGATTTCTCCATACTGTTACACATTTACAATAATCTCTAAAATTTCAACTGTGGAAGGTACAACACCATCAGAAGCAATCATTATTTACTAATTTTATCAAAATACCTTTAAAATAATGATAAAATCTTAATGTTTAAAACTTTTTTTTAACATTCAGAGGTCATTTAACACAGTTTAAAAATAATGGAATAGGTCACTTAGAGGCAAAACAGTTTGAGAGCTAACCGCCTATACAGCAAAATGCTAATGCTTTTTGAAATACAAAGGCAAGGGAGTTGTTCTCTTTATTGTCTAATGTTTTGTACATTTTCAGACCCAGGTCCAGAAGTATTTATCTTTCACCTCAAAAATCTGATTGCTGTGCTAATGCTATTTAAAACTAAATGGAAGAAAATTATATTCTCCACAAGAATTCAATTGATTCCTTTCTTTGGATAGAAAAAATAATAATAGTCATTTTTATTCACACAAAGTCCTATATAGAAACCTCTGTGTGTAAATCACACTGGGCCTCTATAATTTGTTATTAGCTATTGGTTATAGCTGGGATAAATGCATGGGAACACTATATATGTAATCGTAAGCAATGTCACTTAAGTATTTGGGACTCAGACCTCCTGTAGCTTTCTACAAATCATTACTCTTTCCTCACTTTGCTTTTTTTCCTGCAATTCTTTGAGTTTAAGCCAAACAGGAGTACTGTTCTCAGTCACAGGGAGAGTCAAATTAATTCTTGGAATGAGAAAAAAAAAGAGAATTCACTATGCAGCTGTATCAACCTTGTGCACAACATTTAAAGTGGCATTTGAGGAATTAAATGTGCTGAAATATTCAAGAATTATTCAAGTATTCAGTTACCCATATGATGTCTGGGTCAACATGAACACTTTTGACAAAGAAGTCCAGCATGTTTTCCTGACTTCTGACAAGCAGCAGTCCAAAGCAGATTGTTTAATACTGCACACCACACTAATTCTCATTTTTTTCTTATATGCTCTTATGATCTTCCCCACCGTGCTGACAGTATGCACATCATAACACAGGACAACAGAACCAACTTAACTGATTCACAACTATACAGGACATCAGTTGGAAATTTTAATAATTGTGTATGATGCTCAGATATAATCTTTCCAGATGAAGCAGAAAATCAGTTGAGTATAAAGATCTCATCCTATTGTGACCTTTCGATCATTATCATTAGTGCATCTAGAAATCCACCAAGTAATTTACAAGATTTTTTTTCAGAGAATTGTTCAAATAAATCATGGAGGAATATTTTAAGTATTAGCACATTATAAAAATCCAAAGCTGTATTTGCTGTGCAATGAAATAGGGGTCTAGAACAATAAGCTTTATCTGCATATGCAGATATATATTCGTATAGCTCAAATGTAGATAGCTATCTGAACACCCACTTATGAGTTAAGTTTATATGCCCCAGTTACAGAAATTTTGCATTGAAATTAGGTACTTAATTGCATACTCAAAGCCTTGACTTTCTGTTTGTAAATCTGATTTTTATTGGATTTTCCCTAGATAACAGATTCCCAAAGCACCTCAGCCACTCTACTGCAAGTATTGACTGCGTCTTCCCAATCTTTAACTTTTATCACAGCTTCCTTGGGGAAAATACATTGTTCACTATCTCAAAGTACATTGCAGCTCACCTGATCTTTCTATTTGCAAGAGCATCAGAATTGTTCTGCAGATCTTCAGATTGTCACTAGCAAGAAACAGTTCCTTCATGTGGAAGAACTTAGAGCCTCTACTCACATTCAGGGTCTGTAATATGGGCCATGTATGTGAATAAAGATTCCTCGCTTCCTCACCTTCTGCATACATGTGCAAACATCAAGTGTAATGCAAGCTGCAGTGATTTTTTTTTTCAAAGCAACAGGAGAAGTCACTGGCTGAATCTGGACTGCGACACAGACTTTCCAGTTTTCCACCCAAAAGAAGACCATGCTTCTTTGGACTCATTAATTTGGACATGCTTTGAGATTTGGGCCTCCAATGCATGAAGAATACCAAACTGCCTTACATATTTTTCCTGCTTATGATGTATGATACAGTCCACTAGGAACAGATCTGAAATAATTATATTCCATTTCATCTCACGTCAGACAACAATTTAGCTTAGCACTTTTTAATGGAGTGATGCACAATGTCTCTTTCGCTTAATGAGACCACATTTTGATGAGAGACTCTAGTGGGTTAAGGAATCATAACCATAATGAAATCCAAGGTTTGGGGTTTTGGTTCATTAAGCAACAAGGATAGCTCTTCAGAATACTTGTTTTCAAAAAAGAAATACAGATGCCAAGATTTTGTATGTCTCTGCAGAGTTTTTCTGTGAACTATCATTACTGAAGAAATGTACTTGGAGGGAGAGGAAAGGAAAGAGAAATTAAAGAAATCAGCTTTGCCACAACACATGTATCCATCAAAACAGGATAAAAAGTTGGTTTCTCAGTCATGGAAAGAAAAAATAGTTCATTAATCTGTTTCAATAATTTTACATGGCAAAAAAGGGCCATTTCTATTTCCACAATGCCAGCTATCTTGCATACATTCAAGGTGTGCCTGCCAGTTGACAGTCATATGCATTCCTTTCCACCATGTATACAAAAAATACAGGCATAAAATATAGGCAGCATGCATATCCCCCACCTCTGACAGATCTTTTCCTAGAAGAAGTTAATACTGTGACTGCACTAGAAGCAGACAACAAGAAAAAGGAGACAAATCAGCAATTTTACACTACACGAACCAACAGAAACTGCATTTCCATGTCACAATGAAAATATGATCAAGAAAAAGTTGAAGGGTAATTGTGGGACCACCAATGTATTTTCATATCAATTCTCCTTAATATTATAATTTTCATAACTAGCAAACATCCTAGTAACAGAGGAGGAGGGAAAGGCTATGGTTTATCTTGCCCAGAGAAGGTTCCTCCGGAAAGGTAAGCCAAAAAGCTGTACGATTTTGAGGAAGGGTGAAGCAAACCAGACAAATGAAGGCAGGAGTTTATCCCCTTGTGTACCTGTATCCATGCTTTTCCCAGGAGCTAAGCCATACACTTACTGTACCAAATAACTGTGCTCATTTTGAAATTATTGAGTAGCACTGGAGAAGAAGAAAGAGTTTAATTACTGCAAAATGGGAATATGCCTTCCATTAACAGCAAGGGAACATTATGAATCAGAATGGTGAGCTGGAAGACCTGAACATTTTTTTACTACAACAAAATGTTGAAAGTTTGAATCTGAAATCTGGAAAAGGATCTCTAAGAGCTCTGTTCCTCCTTAAATGTGCGTGCCATTAACCACACAAAATGTTCAAGAAAAGAATATGATAATGCCTTCATTTGTGAACTACTAAAAACAAAGTACAATGGATGTAGTCAAAGTATTAATTTCAAAGGTTAGCATGCAGACTTTACTAGTCCTCTCAGGCATAATCAGCCAGCAGAAATGATGATTAAAAGTCGTAATACATACTTTTTTTCAAATTCCACAATTTACTTTGATCAGGGTATCAGATTACAAGGCATGTATAATCAACAATATTGTAATTAAATTACATCAAAGATTGCTGACCTTTTGGTGCAATCTTTCAGGTAAAATTCACAGTACACAAACATACTTTAATCTATGTGAAACATTTATCATGCACAAAGAAAGGTAACTTTTTGACATCAGCATAATTATCCCTGGCGTATTGACTCTACATGTCAGTCCTTGGCTGTGAGCTAACTTGTGTGAGATCTTGACATAATCATGTTAAGTGCTTCCAGTTTGCGTAGCTGCCATGGATTAAACAAGAAAAATGGTATCAACAATGTAGGCGTATGTTCTCTGCTGCATGTTAATGAAGCCATTTGCACTAAAATTGTTGATATTTAGATATTCCTTTGTTTTAATTATGAAAACAATCAATATTATAGATCATTTGTACATTTTTAAATAGGCCATTAATTAACCTATTGATTATTGTGGAGAGTGAGAGAAATATTCTTCCTGAAAATATATTCGCTTTTTCAAGGTCTTCTCTTCCCTCCTGGAATGCTGTGATCTACTGACAGAATAATGTTGCTTTTTTACCATAGGAATAAATAGCCATAATAGCTAGAGCATAATTTACAGATTATTTCAGTTCTCCTTGAACAAAGGTCTGAAAGCTACTAAAGCCACCTGATAAAAGAAACTTGCCATCAGATGAAATTTGGATTTATAATCACAGAAAACACATTTCTCTCAAGTTTATCTGGAATTGCATACTGACAGCAGGGACCTCTGATGACATTTCAACTTGGCCTGTCTCCCACCTTTTAATATGCATGCTTGATATCCTGCAAGCACCTTCTGAGATCTTAGAGCAGTGCCATTTCTCCTAGCAATGAGAGATAAAAGGATGTACTTTGTACATTCCTTAAGCTTGATAGCATTAAAATACTGTATCTTGGCATCAGTAGGAACTTCATTGCAAATGTAACACTGTGGTTTTTAATACATACAATTTTGACTTTTTTTTTATTATTATTCTAGATAACATAGTATTAATGCTTATTGCAGCATATGTCTTGGAGCTTTGATGATATGGGGCAAGGAAGCAAATTTTACCACTTGTACAAAGGAATAATGAGACCACAGTTTAAGGCACTGACTAATACTCAATTTCAAACTTCTCTATTTATATCACACACAGAGCAAAGTTTTACTGCTGAATATTATGATGTCATAATCACGAGCTACAGCCTCAGCATCAGCAACATCAAATTAAAAAAATTCAGCATTATCCATTATTGGTATAAAAGACACTTACAAATGCTAATCATTTATAAAATGACATAGAGTTAGGAACTGGCCAGCTCCAGAATTTTAAATGTATCCACATTCCAGTGCATTTCAGGGTAACGAGTTTTGAATGCCTAGATCTGAATCCACTCTAGGGTCCTAAGCCAAGTACTAGCTTGGAGATGAATTATTTTTCCTTCTCTTTAGGACCTCATTAAAGTAAAACCATGTATTTCCTAAGATTTAAGCCCAGGAGAATAGAAAATCCCATAAGAACAGCTGCTTCCTCAGTGCTTTCACCATTTAAAAATTCTGATTTCGCAGCTGATCTAAACTCAGCTCTAGCCCTGATACTCAGTGGACATGCACTGTTCTGGTTACAGACCTCATCAGGAGCTAAATTCTGTTATAGTGATTGTCTTCAGAGCCCTTTTCTATATGGACCTAAAACCCTGTGTCTTTACAAAGTACTCTTACTATCATATTAATTTTCTTCCTTTAAAAAGAGATTTGAAAGTCAGTTAAGTCCTTCAACAAAACTGATCCTTTTTTTAAAAAAGTGGAGTATCCTAATAATCTGACTCTGTTCTGGAACAGATGAAAGGGAGAAATTGTATAGCTCCCTAACACAAAATATTTTTAGGGTACTTGCTAGCCTCTTCTTCTTATCTTCTGCCCTCATTTGAGCTAAATAGAACTGATTTTCTATTTAGGGATTTTACTTTTCAGGTTTTACTTTTCAGTCTCTTCTAAATGCCTGAACTTGCTGAAACTAGCAGTATGTTTTTCCAGACAGTGTAATAATCTTAAGGCCACTGTCTCACCATGGGTGCCGTGTCTGCGCCTACAGGGGGGGAGTGGACCCAAAACTGACCAACTAGGTATTCCATCCCACATGCGTCATACTCAGTATAAAACCAACGGATCACGAGGGTCTTGACCTTTCTTCCATCTTAGACCCTTCTGTCTGTTTTGATCCTGCAATGGCCAAAGTCCGAGCAGAACCCTGCTAGTTTGTCTGCCTCTGATCCTGATTCATGTGTTCCTGCATCCTGCTCCCATCTGCTGCTGAGTTTGATCTGGGACTTTTCCAGTGCCCTGCTCCGCAAAGGCTCTGGTGACGTCATCGTCACTGGGGGAGGGTAGGGGGAGGATTATATATTGGTTTTGTATATATATATTTTTACATATCTGTATATATTTCATTATTTTTCTTTTTACATTATTATCCTGTAGTATTAGTATTATTGTTTTATTAAATCTGTTAGCTTTATATTTCAACCTGTAAAGTCTCTCTCCCTTATTCTCTTTTCTATTCCCTTCTGGGGAGGGCAGAGGGACTAGTAGAGAGCATCTGTCCAGGATTTAGTGTTCAGCCCAGCCTTAAACCACAATATCTTCACAGAGAAAGCAATATTCATTTTCCTAAAAGTAGGTACTTACTGCCATTGGGACAGCCTTCGATTGCCTGCCTTGCATCCAGGTGCCACTCTGGACGGGCATGGGTGTACTGTAGGTTCTGTGTCATCTCTGTCAAAGTCACACTGATATCACAGATGCCTACAGAGCCTCCAGTGGCACTAGATATCTCGGTGTGGCCAACTGAAATGAGCCCCTAAGCTCTGTTCCAGTCATATAGGGTTGGATTCACATGGGATTAAAACACATGTTTCCAGGTGTCTGCACTAAAACTAGATGTCCAGGCTGCTATTGTAGTCAATGGAGAGCTAGTAAAAACAGGTAGTGGAGACCAGGTGTCTTCTAGCTTATCAGCTTGGTGCATCTTTAGGGCCCAGTAACCATGCTTAATGCAGGCTCAGTTCAGTTGCCTAGAATTGGTGGTTTTGGCTATCCAGATGCACAGATGTGATAAATGTGACATAAGTCACATGGGAAGTCAAAGTCCTTCTGGACCAACAGCTTGCAGCAGGGAAGTCTGTGTTCCAAATGGCACTATATAACTACGTTTAAGCAACTGAATCAAGCCCTGCTGATTTTACTGGGAACTTATACTCCCAGCTGACGTGCAGGCACTTACTTTCAAGTATATGATCTGAAACTAAATCCAAAAAGAGTGCCCAATAGAAAATTCCTTTTCTAGGGCCCAGTTTTCCTATACCTCTCACTTGTTTAAATTAGAAGTAGTACAAAGTGTAAATCGAGCTATTTTGATGTACAGCTGAGAGAACCACCTGATTGGCTTCTTTTTCTATTACAGTCCAGTAATAGTATAGATTTTACAATTCTGCAAATCATAGCCTTAGTCTTGCCACTTCAAGCATCAAATCAAACCTAATTCCAGATTAAGACTTGAACATCAAAGAGGTACTTCCACTACTCCTCCTCCTTCCCACACAGTATCTTGCTCTGCCATTTAGGGCATTATCTGCACAGTTCACATACACCAAACCAGGTATCGACAATGAAATGTTTCTGTTCTACTTCTTCCATTTATTCTGTTCCTCCTTATTCCTTAGCAGGAAAGAACCTTTCAGAAGTAGCTGCTGATGTGCCTTCCTATTTTGCATTATGGTTATAAAGAGTACTTCACAAGCAATCTTCACAGCACCAATATTTAGTGACACGGATATTTTTTTACTTTCTGCATTACTGCACACGTTATTGGTTCTGGGAACTAAATATAATTTATTTCCAAGAATCTCGGGCATTTCATACATCACTTTAGTATCCCTTTCTCTCATCATGTACACTAGACATATTTATACCTACAGGGCTCATGACATATCTTGGACATAAAGAACAGGTATTCTTTCTACTGCATAGAGATAATCTAATGCTCAAAAAAATTCCACTATGAAAATGTTTCTTCACCTTCTCTGCACAGATGCTAATTTTAAAAATACACGCTTAGTTATGTATAAATAAATATTGTCAGTTCTCTCTGGGGATTTGTGTTTGTTTCTGGCTATGCTTAATACACTAACAGCTTTAGATTCTCTGATGTGACATGTATGTAATCCCTTGCTCTTCCTTCTTCAAGACTTCAGGAAACCCTAGATAACACCTGGCACCAAACAACAGGTAGAGGTATTGAAAACAAGGCTAGACAATCCACTCCATGTTTCTGGCACTATATTCTGCAATAGAATAAAAGGTGTCACTACTAAACAGAAGCTTGCAATTCCTCTTGATTTACCAACTGCCTGAAAAAATAATTTGAGATGTGATATTAAAATGTCCTTTACAGGATTCCTGTAACTCAGAATTTCTCAAGCAGCAATAGCTGAATTCATTGAAATGTAATAACATAAGAAAGTTTTCCAAATGGTGTCTTTTTCCCATTGGCTTTGCTTAACCAGAAAACTCTGAATGTTCAAGAAATTTCTAGGCCTCCTATCTGTCAACTCCATTCTTCCTTATCTCTTTGATTCGTACTGAAAAACAGTATCAACATTGGGAGCAACATTCCAGATCAGTACATGTTTCATATCTGGTATTCCAGACTAGCTTTTATTCCCTACTAGATGATTTTCATATCTGACTTCAAAACATTCTTTATCGATAGCTGATTCCTTCCTTCCCACCATTGTTTAAGGTCCTTGTAGCTTTTTTATTTTTTGTGAAGCTTAATTGTCATGTCCTGAATCTTTTTGACCTGTGTTTTCATAGAATCATAGAATGATTTGGGTTGGAGGAGGCCTTAAAAATCATCTAGTTCCCATCTCCCTGCTATGGGCAGGTACACTTTCCACTAGACCAGGTTTCTCAAAACCCCATCCAACCTGGCCTTAGACCTTGACAGGCTTGAGAGGTGAGCCCATGTGAGTCTCATGAAGTTCAAGAAGGCCAAGGACACGTGGTCCTGCACATGGGTTGGGGCAATCTCAGGTACAAATACAGGTTGGGTGGAGAATGGATTGAAAACAGCTCTGAGGAGAAGGACTTGGGGGTGTTAGTTGATGAGAAGCTCAACTTGAGTTGGCAACGTACACTTGCTGTCCAGAAAGCCAACTGTGTCCTGGGCTGCATCAAAAGAAGCAGGTCAAGGGAGGTGATTCTCCTCCTCTACTCAGCTCTTGTGAGACCCCATCTGGAGTACTGCATGGAGCTCTGGGGCATCCACAACTTCTCTAGGCAGTTCGTTTCAGTGTGTCACCACCCTTGCAGTAAAGAATTTCTTCCTAATATGTAGTCTAAATCTACCTTCTTTCAGTTTAAAACCATTATCCCTTGTCCTATCACTGCACTGCCTGATAAAGAGTCCCTCCCCATCTTTCTTGTAGGCCCTCTTTAAGTACTGGAAGGCTAACTAACTAACAAGGCTAACTCTCTTAGCCTGGCCTCACAGGAGAGGTGCTCCAGTCCCCTGATCATCTTCGTGGTCCTCATCTGTACTCACTTCAACAGGCCCATGTCCTTTTTACATTGGAGGGCCTTCAAGTCATTTTTCATTTATTCTTTTTCTGTAAAAACATGAAGAAATCTACAATTCAAAATTTCGATTCCTAGAAATCTCATCTGCATTCTGGGCACCAGTTAGCCTTGTTCCTGAGTGATCAAGGAGAGCTTTTGCCCATATGGCAGTTTTCAGAACCTTAGAAAAGTTTTAAACGTTATTCCTCAGTCATAGTTTGCCAGTGCAGGCAGGTGGTTTTGTGGTTGAGGCTCAATCTTGGAGCCATTCATTTCATTAAGACCACAGTTTTTTCCTGACAACCCAGTATTTCATGCTTAATCAAAGACATCAATTAACCATAGATGTATGTGCCAAAATTTATTCATTTCAGATTATCCAGCTTTTTACTGACCACCATTTTATATATACTTTATTTACAACTGGCACCTGCATGTACTTATTCCATCAAATTGATTATCCAGATAATTAAACTTTTTAAAATCAGATTTTTATTAATATGTATTTATATATGTACACTTTATGACCTTTTTAATAATGTAGAGTCTACCAGAACCTGAATCAGATTAGCGAAAATTTCTTGCCTCTTATATTTTATCATCCTGGCTTCTCTGATGTAAGATGTTTCATTTTGACTCAAGCATGCAAGCTATACATTGTGATATTACAGATCACCTTATTTCTGTTGTGCCATCAAATGCTTATCAGAAATGCAGTTAAGGAGCATGCAAGACCACATCTCTATCTATTGACTCAGTAATTCACTGAAGAGGCCAGGCAAACATTGTCAGATGTTGTTCTTTTATAATAATTTATAACCACCTTTGTTAGACCGTGAATTCTTCCAAAAATGTTAGCTTGCTTTCAACATGCCTGCTACATATTTTTGGAGTCCTATGATTAAATCCTGCATAGCAACTGCTCCTTATATACTCACTCACTGTCAGGAGGTTAACTGGTAGATCTACATTCACTACATTTTCTCCCAGTCCCTAAAGCCCTCATTCCCTCTGCAACGATAAACAGAGACCTTAAGTGCATCGCTCTAAGTACACATGACCCTCACTTCCATCTCTGCATGGGCTTTATGTTGTCTCTTCCCTAACCACTACACACAG
The DNA here is from genome assembly GCF_000695765.1 of Mesitornis unicolor. Taxonomy (NCBI): domain Eukaryota; kingdom Metazoa; phylum Chordata; class Aves; order Mesitornithiformes; family Mesitornithidae; genus Mesitornis; species Mesitornis unicolor. The sequence goes on along the minus strand of NW_010194187.1, from coordinate 53,815 downwards.
CAAAGCCACATACATTTTGCTGTTATTCAGGCATTGTATGCCTGCTGAGGGAACGGAAATGCCTGGGTCTTCTTTATAATAGTTACTGTCAGAGCAAAGCACGATACTTTCACCTTATAAAGAACAAACACTACTATTCATGTAAATGAAGGAAATGCAGCTAAGCCCTGAAAGTCTTTGGTATTCAAAAGCCATGGCAATCCTTGTACTTAAAAATTGTATCAAATCTTAAATTTCTTATAGTTAACCCTGGTTTTATGAGGATTTCAGTCATTCATCATGACCTTCAGAAAATCAGCATTTACCTATACTTATTTTCAGACATGAAGGAAAAGAGGATTTCATTTTAACAAGCTTTAAAGAAAAACTTGTGAAGCCAAAAATAGTTTTCAGTAATAATATGCTGAAAATTCAAAATACTTTATGCTAAATTCTTAAAATACTTGATGGCAAGTTTTACTATGTTAGAGACACACAGGGTATATATTTACATGAGAGTGTTGTGGTCTTCATAAGCACATCGCTGCAAAAGTCAGTTTCGAACTTATCATGAAATGTCATAATGTGAAAGCACTTCATTACTGTATATGTTAAATTTATTTACCACTTTATCCATAAATCACTGTTCCTAGAGAGTATATTATCAGATCTCCAGCACTTGAAGTTAATTTTCTTCATTACTCTGGTGGGCAGTAAAGATAGGTAGATACACATAGTCTCATGCACAGAAGGTGTTCTGGTCTCCATTCTCTACTTCAGTTACTTACTGTCTGAAAATTCTTTCTCATTAATATTTTTTTTGTTTCAAAAATCTTTTATCTGATTCATCCATTACTGGAAAAGAAGTAAGTCTCTGTGTGGCATAACAGCTGAAAAAACACACACATGAAGATGTACAATTTGCCAAGAATCTTTTTGTAATACAGTTTCAGACTAGAATGCTGGCAAATTTAGCTCCTCATCAGTCTTCAAAATCAGCTTGTTCCTTCCAGTAGATCTAAGAAAGCAAGTTTCCTCTTCCTACACTGAACAGTTTACTTTTGATACTGAAGAACAAGGGGAAGGTGTGAAAAAATGGTTAGCAATGAAAGTTTTAAAATTTAATATCATTAATTTTGACATGGTGTGTAGACCCATGAACAGTTTTCATAACCACTGAGATGACTCTGAAGATCACTCCAGAACATGTACAATCTGAGCAGCACTTTAATATGTGGTGAGTCCATTTCAAAATTTGAATTATTATTTTTCTTTGAACATTACTTATTTTGCCATCTCAATAAAATTCAAAGGAATCCCAAACTGAAGACAACATATCAGTATATTCTACCAGAGTTTATTGAAACATATTACAAAGACTGAAGGTCTTTGGAAGTATATACACAATCTGGTATTTCCTACCAGTCTGAAGGGTTTTTTCAACCTTAATAATCCTTGATAAACATCATTTCTCCAGAATGAATGAAAAGAAATCCCTTTTATACCTAGTATCTTCCATAGAAAGATTTATATGCATTCTTCTAAAGCAATTTCTTGTTTCACACTCACAAACTAATGTTTGTCTTCTAAATAATATACAATTAGTAGATATTATGCCAAGAATAAATGTACTGTGTGATACTACCATAAATCTGTAAACTTCAATCCTTGCACATTACTCTACCAGAATACCTTGTAGCAATCAATAATACGTTTCACACTGTCAATGAATAGCATAACACAGTGAAAGATGCATGGAAGTCTTTGCTATACCAAATAAACTATGCTTCATAGCAAAATACTGTTTGTAGAATAGGCTGCATCACAAATAGCTCCTGGGAACTATAAGTTCAGGATCATGTCAATAATATCTGCAGATATATTTATGTCAAATCTGGAACATAAGGTTCCAAACTGATTTGATACCTAAACAAACTGGTACAAATGCTATATCAAGGGCATTTTCTTCATCATCAATAAACCTGACATACAGCACACCACAGAGTTATGCTAACAAATATAGTTTCAAGGATGATCCTAACTGCAGGTAATAGAACAGAGCTTGAATGTAAATGTTTTTATGCAGTAGCAACAGCAAACTTAAAGCACACTCTATGTCATTTATACTCTCTATACAATGTAAATACAACTTTTGCCAAACTTTCCCTGACTACCTGTGGCAAGGTTTCTTTATAGCACAAGTTAACAAAACACTTGTAGTTGTGCAGGTACTTCAGATGAGAAACATCACTTATCTCAGCTATTCATACCATATCTAAATCACCAGCCCTGCCTCTCTTAAGAAGTAGTAAAACACTCCCTGTTATAAGCTCCTATTAATTTTTCTCAGCTGTGCTCCACTACTTCCAGAGGGCAATTGTATTTACAACAGAGCAATAAGATAGTGACAACAGTTTAAAAATACAAAAACAAAACCAAAAACAAACCAGAAAACAAAGAATATATGGAGGAAATGAAGTCTCCATGCCCAGGGACTGTAGAACAAATCACAACTTGAGAACTTCTTTTTCATATACTTTTGCTAATATTCCGCTAACATTTCAGGTCTACAAAAGGAAATAACCACCTCAAGACTAAGCATCTGCTTACTTTTTTAGCTGTCCTACCACAGTCCAACAGAACACAGACTCTCTGAGCAATGCAAAGGCAAACTGGGCACCTTGGAATACAGTGTTTAAAAACAGCATCCCAATCAACAACAAAGCAGACACTCAAGACAAAATTTCAGCCATAGACCCTCTCTGAAGAGGTGAAGCATGCACTTTTGAGGAAGAACAGTAAGCAAGGATTCAAAATCTGAACCCCCAATTCTCATGCTCTGGGTAAGCTCCATAGATACCAAATGAATCTACAAGAAGGCCCTGAAGAAAAGAAGACAGATCAGTGACGTTCAAGTCTTCACAGCTTATCCGACAGGCTTTCAGGTAAGACAAGCAAATTAGTGCCTCTTCCATTGGCTTCAGCTGATTTGGATAGGTGCTCACACATGCAGGTCCAAAAACAGTTTTAAATACCTTAGAAACTAAGGTGTCAATTCTCAGATTTAGGGACAAGCTCAGGGAAGGGAAAGGAAGTTTTCAATGGCATTAGACAAGTCCACGTGATCCTGTGAACCCTCTCTCAGTATACAGGGGTATCAATTCTCAAAATTACTGTAGGAAATCAGAGTGTGATGAAGTTCACTGAAATCAGGAGGAAACCACAGAAATCTAACATGAAAAGGACGTAAAACCTATCCTGCTTAGCTAAAAGCATGCCCACTCAAACACAACTCCTTCAAGGGAGGAACAGGAAAGAAATTACTAAAAATTCACTACTGAAATGCAAGCAATGTAAAATGTGTTTCCTGCTGTTTGTTATGCTAGAAAATGGAATCAGTTCCAAAATATCAACTTCACTTTCAGTATCTAATGTGATTTATTCTCTATCAGGCATTGATCAAGTTAAGATCAGGACTAAAGGTTTCTTGCTCTTTTTGCTTGGTTCATTCTTTGACCATGTTTAGGACTCTAAAGCTGATTGAGAAAAAAGGTGAAAAATATTTGGTTTCTATTTTTCAAACAATTTCCTCCAGCACAGTAGCCTGTACACTTTACTATATTGTGATTGCATTTCAAATGGCTTAAATATTTAAATTACCAGACCAAAACCTAATGGGTTTTTGCTTAATTTTGCACTATGAAGTCAGGCAAAGTGTAAGCTATATTTGACAGCCTAAGAAATATCGCAAGATTTCAAACTTCCTATTGTCCTGAATTGATAAAAGGAAGCAAAATTGTGAAATCCTTTTCCAAGCAGAACTTTTTGACCAATTATCTTCATGAATCAACATTTAAATACAGACATCATTGGGACTTTTAATACATTTGATATCTAAACAAAAATTATTGTTTCAAAGTGAAATCTTGTGTTTCAGATGTGTCAAAACAGGGCTTGTAAAGCTTTTCAAAGAAATGTATTGTATCCGTTTTTTCCATGTAAGAGTTTAACAGAATGACTACATACACATGGTAAGAGAAAGGCTTTACTCAAATGTCACTGTCACAAAGCAAGTGCTTCATTATTTTTTTCAAACTCATCCTAATTCCTAGGCACACTTGTAAAGAATGAGCATTCACCACCAGAACAATCACATTTTGGACACATTTTCATTTTCAGCTCAATAAATGTGTTACTATGTCAAAGGCAGGTTTGTTTTAGGTAAAAGCCAAGTAGGCATTTGTTTAGGTCAACAGACTGGAAAGAACATCAAAACCAGCCATTAACTCTCTATCTACTTTCTCAAGTGCAGAGCCCTGGAAACCCAAGCTACACGCTGCTCCTGCAGCAGCAGGACAAGTGCGAATACATGGGGCAGTACTCTTCCTTGGAGAAAGAGGCTCCACCACCTCAGTAATTACTTGTGACAGCAAGACTGGTAGACCTGGTTCTCTATAGCTCAACATCTGCTGTGTAGCTCAGCCTCCCTCATGATCTGGCTCTTCTCCCTCTCCTTCATGCAGGACAGTGGAGCCGAGCCAGGAGTCAAGTACTGATGCAAAACCACTTTTGCCTAGGCCTCTGAGAACTCTCTGTTCACATTCACTTGTCATGTCTCTTCCCTGGGGCATTCTGTGATAGCTGGAATATAGGTCTTTGAGGGAACATGGGCAGACTTCCTTCAAACCCAAATACAACATAGAAAAGTGAAAAGCTGCTCTAGTGATCATAGATATATAACTAAGGAAACATGGAGGCATCTTTCTCTTTGCTGACCTGATTGCCTAGTAAGTTACCTCTCATTAACAATTCAGAAAGATGCACTAATGTCTGAGACCTCAGGGTAACCTAGATTTCTAGCCATACTCTGACCGAACTTAATCAGATTGCTTTGACTTGCATGAAAAGCCATGGCAGTGGATGGTACACACTTCTTACATAGCAACTAAGTGTTTGAAGCACTTGCCTCAAAAGCAGGAGCCCAGCTTCAAGAGAAAGTGCACCTAGAGCCTTCATCCAAAAAGCTGATGCTGGAGATACCACCTAGCATGCAAAATCCATGGACATAATGCAAGTCTCATGACTCCATAACAGCTTAGGAATACTATACTATTTATTATGTACAATCCTGAAAATGACACATCAACATCTTGTGTCACAGAGACAACTAAGTGCACACAGCAGTTCCAGGCTCTGATTCCTGGTTTGATAGAGGAGTGTAGCTTGTGACACCCCTCTTTTTTTGGCATAACCTACTAAGTAACTTAACTACCTCAGTGATTAGCATATGAGCTTTTATGACTCTCAGACTAAGCACCAGACCTGCCTCTCTCTGTGTGCGGGGAACTTTGGCATTATGAATTCAGCTTGCTCAGAAAAGATCAAATACCAGGAGTGTAGAAGCCAAGGCTTGGATAACAGGCTTGTTTTACATGGCTAGAAAGCTTTTATAGTCCCAGAATTGCTTGGGGCATGTAACCTATATATTGGTCCATTGCTAGAGTGTTAAACAGAGAAAGTGTGTTCCCTGAGAAAAGGGAAGAGCTGATAAAGGAGTTACTCTGCATGTTTGCTTCTCTACTGAAAAGTATTTGTCTGAGCATATTTATTGTACATTTAGTTCCATTTTCGTTTGCACTTCACAGATACTGCCTACCAGCACAGATGTCCTATGTTTAAAAACATGACAATTTTTAAATGAAATTGCTCGGCATATATAATGTCAACAGATGTTTTGGAAATATGTCCCATTTCCACACTCGGCAGGCTTTGCTGCTTTCTCCTGCAAAGCATCCAAGCTAACAGAATCCTCATGAGGCTAATGGTTTTGGAACAGCCATCAGCCATCCAGGAGCCTGGTTGTTTGTGAATTGCTGTGGTAGTCTCAAACACATTCAGAAGAAATCCCTTTGACATCCAGGCTGCCCATGTCAATATCAAACCAGGCTGTTAATGTCAATATCATGACTGATTTCAACCACTCTTTAAAACTACTCTGCCACAATTGCTACAAGAATGTGTGTCAGCTAGAACCTATTTAATCATGTAGGCTTGACTCATTTACATGAGACCTCTTTATGCTACCTTAGCAGTGTAGAGCAGTCATAAAATGGATGTAAATGCTAAAGAAAGTTCTTCCTCCATGCTGTGTCCATGGCATCTCTGAATAATCTCCCTAGCCTTAGTGCTCTGATCTTCCCTTATCCCACTGTTTTGTTGTCCCTCTTAGATCACCCTGTGCGAAAGTAAATTATTAGCTTCTTAGAGCAGGGACATGTAATTATTAGTGTTGAAAGCATTCAGAGAATGCACTGAAAAAAATGCATTCATAAGAAAAATACTCTGCTAAGGCCTAACTGAGAATTTTCTCTCATTCCCAGTGGATGAGAAAACCTTAGCTGCTATATCTCCACTATAGTGTTGCCTAAGTGTCACAATTCCCTTTCTAATCCCTCCTCCATCTCAGAGATGACAGAGATGACATTCTCTCAAAGAATGCAGATTACTTCCTCCCATCTCCTCCCTCCCCACACAAATGTCCTGTCAGTTACATTTTGTAAACTGATTCTCTCTGAGGAAGAATCAAGGCTTGCCCTCCTCCAGGTTGTTCACACACAGGTAGCAACCCCTGATACCTGTCACTCCACTACACCTGAGGTGAGCATGGGCTCTTATACTTCCCTGGTCCTCTGAGTATCCTCACAGAGCCTAATGATGACCTACATTGATGTAATTTTAAAGTGTATTTTGTGTTATCTCAGAGATGAGTTTGTAGGGTATGAACCAAATCTGAAGGAATAGTTGTTAAAATATATATTTTTATCTACGAAAATGGCAATCTGGTTTTGGATGTGGAAAATTAACATAGTCTTAAAAAAAATCATTAGAAATGCATTCTTAACCATAAGTGTCATTAAGAGATATGCAAATAAGCCATAGTTAGCAGGTAATCTAAAAAGACATTACCAGGGAATTCTTCATGGGGCACAAAAGTAGAGTAGTTAGCACTTTCTGGTGTTCTACTTGAAATTAGTCTACTTCCTTATGGGCTTCTGCTGTAATCTCTCTTGCCTTTCCTTTAACACACACTTCCCCAGTCAGTCTACCTGGATGCAGACAAGCTCACAGGACTGGGGAATTCAAGGACAGACAGATAAGATACTAATCACATCACTCCTGCCTCTTATTGGTATGCTTCAGCCATGCCAGCACAGCAAGTCATCCTTAATAGAAGCCACGACCTCAAAACCTGGAACAATGCTCAGAGTCAGGGAAGACAGTTCAGGGCCATGACTTCCTTTTTCATGTTGGTACATTTCCCAAAGAAATCACAAAATACATATAGGATTTTATCTTTTCATTGCATTCCTCACCCATATATTCCAATGATGAAATCAGATACGAAACAATTAGTACCTAATGTTAGTGTCCCCTACTTTGGGACAGCAAATTATTTTCTAATATTAAGTAGAGAAAATGCCACAAAAATATATGCTATCTTTCCCATATGAGTTTAAAAGGGCTTTAAAAATATTCTGTCTTTAAGATTTGGAATCTGAGATTTCAGGGAGCATCTGACAAGTTAAGGTACCTATTGCAACTTTTGCAGGGAGTATTTTTGCATCCAACTTTTCACTTCTTTTCTGAAACTAATGATCCACAGATACTCCAGTAACCTCGACAGCATCCATTGCATGAGAGAAAGTAAAAACTAAAATTTGTAAGTGGCAATTTTTAAAATATCTTGCCCACAGGAGATTTTTTTCCCCAGGTTGGCAAACATACTGACATCTGAGGGCTTAAGTGTCTGATTATTTTTTTGTTTGTTGTTTCCTATTAATGTACTGTGAATGTTTCCATTGTTTACCTAAATGTCAAAGGTTAATTAAGTATTATCTTTAAATGTATTTCCTTTTATCATTTTTAATTGCAGAGGCTTTCAATTCCAAACTAAAGTCCCTTCTTGATGAAATCTTTAGAAAGTAAATAGAAGCTTCAGATTTAGCTTCTTATTAATATTCACTATCTTGTATACCTTCATTGTGTCTTTTTTATTTTCTAAAACTCATTACTCCATCTCTCCTCAGATTAAAATTGGCTCATGCTTCTATCTGTTTTTCTAGTGTACCTATTGGCCTCTTCTCGTTTATATGTGTATGGCTTCAGCTAAAGTATAGAGTTAATAATGTGATGGCATTATATCTTTCTATTTCTTCCATGTTATATTATTTCTCTTTGCTGATTACTGTGGAGATTTATAGTGAGCTGTCCAAAGCAGCCTCCAACACTATGCTTCTGACTCCACGGCCACTTAATAAATCGGGCTTAATTGTATCAGTGTCACATCTGGCATCTCAGCTGTTTCCAGTTGCACTGTCTCATATGTTACAGAAAAGAGTGTGCTTTATTCTTTGGAGTTTAAAGCCAGATACTCAAAGTCACCCCTTTTGCAGTCTTTAACCAGTTGATATCTGTCTCCTTTGTTTTTTTCATATAGAATGGCTTGGTCAAGATGCTGGTAATGTAGTAAATGTAATAATATATGAGATAAAGCCAGTATTTCTGTAGACATTTCCATGTATTAAGAAAGTGTATTGCCCTGGGGAATATAGAATAATTCAGGCATAGCACTGTTTAACCACTTAATTTACTCATTATGAATAGTCAAAGACAGATTTTTAAACATTTTTACTTTTCATTCCTCCACATTTCAGAAGTCTTCCTACCACATGGCCAAGCAATCAAGTTCACCTACTTAGCCCTCTCAGCTGTGCACAAAGATATATAGGTTATATTTAATTTTTTGGTTCTTTTATTTAACTTTCTGTTCTGACATACCATTAACTTTCCAGGATACTCCTTTGTGAGCAGCACCTGCTCCTCCTCTAGTTCAATTGTAATTTCCCTTATCTTGTGTGACTGACGTCTTTGGCAGATGTCTTTGTCTGACCTGAATACTCTTTAGCACTTGTCAGCCTTCTCTTGCTGCTGTTTTATATAATCTCCCTAAACATTACCAGTTCTGTGTGGTAGCACTTCAGCTCTGGTAGGCAAAGAGGAAGCATCCCTCTCTGTAGAGGCTTTTTACTCTTCAGAACTTTTCAGAACTACAGTTCTGAGTAGATTTAAATCCCTTGTCTTTACATCAATTCTCCCATCACAGTGCTGGGATTTTGAACACTTTCCCTGTGCTGCATATGTTGGTAAGTTAGGATACTTAAGCTGCTGCTTAGAGATGCACTTTTGCCCTTATAATTTAATTTTAATTTCTAAAATACTAGTTTTCCTTCCCACTTCCAGATCTATAGGTACAAGTTCCAACTTCAGCCAGAAGAGTATCCCAAGTCTTGCCAGAACTTCATTGACATCTCAGAAAATAACCCATCACAATATCTGTCACACATACCTTCTCAATCACCACCTACCCAGTAAGTGACTTATTCAGACTAATAACTGAATTTCCCACTGCCAACTCCATCTCCTAATGTTACAGGAGTAACAGTTTCACTACTTGTAGAGGGTCTGGTCTGAACTGCTGAGACCATTGAAATTTTCCACCGAAAAAAGACATTACAATGAATGAGCAAATAAATTGTGCAAATTATCTTTCAAAATTCTTTCTTTTAGGAAGTCCCAATTTATTACAACTGATATGGATTGCACATTTTATTTTTTCTTGCATATTCAAATTATTTTGTATTTTTTGAAAACCTCACAGACACGGAATTGAATTTTAAGTGGTAGTGGCACAGTTCTCCATTTACATCCATTTTTCATATTGTTTCCCCTTGTGGCAGTTTCCCTCAGGCTATATAGAGCACAGGCAACTAATCATTCCAGGAACAAAATTTTGGATTAAAAGATTTCCAAGTCTATTACAGAAGTCCTAATGAAAGTGTTTACTTTCAAAGTCAGATGTAGCAATCAAACATAGTTCCTATTCCAGCTGTAGTCAGGCTGTAGAAGTAAGCCAAGGGCTGACTTTAAAATACAAAGCAAATATTCTGCAAAAGTGTTCTGCACATTGAAAGTTCAGAGTAGTCTTCAGTTTCGCCAGTTACAAGTCCTAGCTAAAGGCTTGCTAGTCATAATCACATCTCATGGCTTCTTCTGCATACTCACAGTGATTGTTTGGGAATATCTTTAAACAAGGAGTAAAATGGGCAAGAAAAGTTCTTCTGGACTCTAAGACACCATTAAAAATAGACTAAACTGGCTTACAATTCCCACAGATTAGGCTGACATTTTAAATTGTAATGTGGAAAAATGAGGGAAGAGATACTACTGACAGGAAAAAAGATGAAGGGGACTGAAGGAGAAAGAAAAGAGTGAAGTGAAGCTGGGGTAAAAAGGGTGTGAAAGGCAAAATGAACAGATTTCCCCTTTACCAGTAATCTTCTAATGTATAAATCACTGGACTGTTTCTCCTGTAGAGATAATCCTGAATTTTTTTCTTCCTCTGTCAAGGCCATATAAAGATCCAACAAAAGCATTTCTTAGACAAACTGCAAGGTCTTTTCTTTACAGGTCATCTTTGTAAATGTTCAGTTTCTGATTCTTTTTATTTTCTGTCAGATGTAAATAGAAGAAGACCAGATCTTAGCTGTTATAAACATCATACGCTGCAGAGAGGATTATCAGTACAAACTAGTTAAAATAAACTACCCTTGGATATCCCATAGGTGCTGTTCATCTGTTCTTGCACTGGTTTTTGATCCTGCAGCAGAAATAAACTTGCCCTTGTGCATGTTCTGAAAAGTTTACTTCATTACTTCATGATTAGTTCCCGATATTGCAAAGAACTGAGGACACTCTGCAGTCCACAAGAAGCAACATTTTCAACACCGTGAGGGACCAGCATTTTTAATTATCAAAGCTAGAGTCCTTGGGCAACATCATTCCCTAACTTAGAGGTATTATTTCCAGCAGTTCTTCTGATGAAGTATAAGCAAGCAGTTCTAGAGTCTTCTGCACAGTGGGAAATTTAGAAGTAGTATCACTGCAAATGGTTTCCTACAAGTAAAAAGACACCAATAAACACAAAACTGTGATTTTCAATTTTCAGAAATCACCTAATGAACTGAGACAGTGAAGCTAATGTGCCCCAGTTACGTCAGGGAGGAGAGGGTGTAGGAAGAAGAAATGAAAAAAAGAATAACTTGGATTATAAATAGTTCTGATTTCACCCTTCTGAACACCTCATTTTAATTCACAGTGAACTAGTCAGCAACAGAAAATAGACTGCCATTTTCTAGCCAATGAGGTAGAGAGTTTTAAACATGGGAGGGGAATGCTTTAAAGGCAGCATGGAAGAAAAGCAACACAGCAAGTGTTCCTGAAGGCAGTGTCCCCGGAGTAGGAAAGAAATACAACTGTTTCATCATCCTCTTCCAATCTTCTTTAGTGAAAAGCCTGCTGTACAATGCCAGACATATCACTTGGTGTGGAATATAGCTTCAAAGGTGCCACCTTTTCTCTTAGCACTTTCCCAAACTGTGCTCAGGAGACACACATCCTCATCTCCACACAGAGACACTTGAGAAAACACATCTAACTAGTATCTCTCCTTCCCATACTTCTGCATGCTTCTCTCCTGCTTTGTGGCCTTAAAGACAAAATCCAGAGTAAGTACAGCTAGAGATATATTGCTTGAAAGGGACAAAAGAGCAACCTCTTGACAGACTGTCAATCTTACATAGATTAGGTTGGACTTTCTCAGCTTGTCTTTGTCAGACTCTTTTCTACAGTCTCCTCTCAGAGTCTCCTCCCTTCGTCTTCATTCCCCCTCTGTTGTCCTTAGCATGCTCCCTCTACATTTTGCCTCTCTTCAGTGTATCCTTCCCTATATTTTCCCTATATACTTGCATTTCATTTCTCTCATCAAGACCTGATTAACTCCTTCCCTAGAAAGTGCCAAAAAATTAGCATATCCTTTGCCACCTTCCCATTATCTGTTAAGGCCTTTGCCTCCATTCTGGTTTCTTCTGTTTAGGTTACAAGCTTAGCAGGGCAAGAATTATTTACTGATTCATACAAATGTGGTACCTAAAACAAGGATTCTCCTGCTGAGGAATAGGAGTAAAATTTCTCCCTCCCCTTATCCAAGACAAGAAGTAATGGAATGAGGAACTTCACGTAAAGCATTAGAAAACACTCTCTAATGGTAGGATAAACTTCTTTTACCTTCAGACTCTACTGTAACAAAAGATGATTACTTCTTCTTATTCCAAAGCATGGACTTGTGCCTTGCCACCTCATAGGAGGACAAGTGGAGGAAAATCTGTGATTCTTTCCTGCCTTCTGTGTTACCAGACTGAACTATGCACAGACAGACTCTGAGGTAGAAGACCTCACTTTTCACTATTAAAAATGAACCTGACAATTTGAATAAGTGGTCTGAAATCAATAGGACGCAATTCAGTAAAGACAAGGGAAAGTGCTACGTTTATGTAGGAGTAATCAACTGTACAAACAGAAGATGGAAAATGAGTCCGTAGGAAAGTCTGGGGTCTATGGGGGATCACAAGCTGAACAGAAAAACAGTATCACCTGCAAAAACTATTGCATAGATTATATAGGCAGCATTGTGTGTAAGGTTTGTCTGTAGATAATTCAGAATTAGCAAGTAGCTAACATACTGTGTGCACCCTTAGGCACTGTGCTCTAAGAGAGATGTGAACTTTTTGCAGCAGTCCAGGGAGAGCAAGAAGGTGGATTAGAGGGCTGGAAAAAAGTGATCTGCAAGTAAAGACTGAACAAAATCAAAGTTGTTCAGTCTGCAGGATGAAACACTTCAGAGGAAACGTTATAACAGACTTCAACAGTATCCTGCTGAGGAATGGGAATCAATTGCTCTCCATGTCCATGGGGATTAGAACAAGAAATAATGGAATGTGGAAACTTTAGATTAGGCATTAGAAAAACTTTCTAACATGAGGAGAGCAAAACATTAGAACAGACTGCTCAGAAAGACTGTAAAATCCATATCATTGGATTTTTTAAAAATAGGTTCCAGACATATTTTTTTCAGATTGTGTGATAACAGTTGTAATAATAACACCTTATGCTTCTCTTCTGTGTTTTATAACAAAGAACCCCAGGGTGCAGCTCCCTACTGAGTAAAACATGCAGACAGGGAAAATTTGTGCTCCACTTCTTCAAACAATGTGAACAATTTCTCTAAGCACTTGAGTATCCCACTTACTGAGCTGTAGGCAACCCCTAAGAAAAGGATTGTGCTAGCAATCTGGGGTCTAAACTCCAGGCTCCCATCAAGCCACAAAGACTCCATTAAGTGTGACTCACCTGATCTACCTACAAATGTCTACAAAGTAAATATCTATAACTAAACGTGTCATACTGGGTTCCCTTTCTAGTCAATGGAAAGAAGCAGATGTGTTTAGGCAGTAAATCACCTGGCTTGCTAAGGTATAAAAACATAAGCTATATTTCATTGTCTCCCAGGCTGGGAGTGGATGATCCATTAATTAGGAATCTCAGCTTTCTGACTGCTCACTTTGCAACCCAAGATTTGAAATAAAGTACTCTGGAGTGATATTTTTGCATATAGAAAAGTATGACCGTAACTTGCCCATCCTTGGTACTTGGTTGAGGTCACTATGAAGTAAATTATATATTTAGTAGCAGAAGCAGGAAAAATTTCCATTCTCCACTGATTTTAACATGTTAATATGATGGCTTAATTCTAAGTAGATGGGCTGCTTGACAAAAGACATATGATAGATGAAGATGGTCACAGGGATATGATCTATTCAGCTCTCATATGATTCTATAATTTGCTACATGGTTCACGTATAAAGTAGAAAGGATCTCTTCAGATGTACTAGAATAAAAGTCAATTCTAGTAACAGCTTTCATATTGCCTTTTGCCCAGAAATCAATCTCTTTTCACACTAGATTTGTTTCTCAAATATGAAATCTTCCTCCTGGTCTGCTTTCCAGCCCTTTCGTTTTTTTCTTACTTCAAAAGTACAAAAATGATTACATCATCTCTTTAACTTCAAACTGTCTGTCTCTTTCTACCTTTTTGCCCTCATTCCTAGCATGAGGTCTCACCCTTAACTGTGTCAAAGGGTTCTAGAGAGACCTGACAAAACCTGAGAAAGGTTGGCTTGTTTCAGTGACAGAGTCAATCTTCCCCTTGGGACAGCTATACAACAATTCAGGAGCTTTATTAGCTGAGTATGCTACCAGAGGTGTTGAGGCTGTGGACAAAGGCCTCTGACCCCAACCTCCCATGGCTCCCATGAGAGAGGTCGGTCTGCACTGGCAGGGTGGAAGGCTGCCAGGTCAGCTGCGGCCACCAGGCACAGCAGCAGACCAAAGGGACGTTAGCGAGAATTAGCAATGTTTAATACTAACTCCAGGGAGGTGCCAAGCTGTCACAGTTTGCTTCTAAATACCTCCTGTCCTATCCTATCTAAATACCTACCTCTTATGCTATGTAATAGCAAGTGGACTCTGTTAAAGGGGGTGACCCATCTGGCCAAGTGCCCAGCTGCCTAACTGTCAAGGGTGAGTTGCTGATTCGAAGACCATCTTGCTTCATGAATCATGAGATTTGGAAAAGGGCGAGTGGGTGTCTATTTTTTGTTTTGCTATTGCCTCAGACTGGAATGAAGTTAGGAAAAGCAGGGGAAAGCTTCAATTTTTTTCTTATATTTAATCTAAGGGCCTCCAGAATGTGTGGATGCAACAACAGGGAATGTCTGAATTAGGATTCTGCTGACAGTGCCTCTTCTTCCAAAAACAGAAGTACAATCACAGTACTCACTTGGCTGTGTTTTACTCCTGTAGTTGGAGAATTGCCATTACTGGTCCCTTTGGCCACTTTCTGTCATCTCCTCCAAAAAAAGCCAACTAGCTTGGCCACTCTGAGGGTTAATCTGGCAGCTGTCAAGTTCCAAATTTTACTTCTTGAGCATTGTCATCTGCATCTGTGACCGGCCCTTGCTCTAGCCTCTGCCCTGGCTTTGTTCCCTGCAGTGCAACCCTCAGGCTGTCGCAGGGCCAGTCTGCTGCTGGAGTCCCTTCGCTTCCTGGAGGCTGCTTCCCTTTGAGTCAACCTTGATAAGAGAAAATATACTCCATAGTAGCTGCTACACCTGCAAACAAATCCAATGGGCTGCATCTCATACTCAGGGCAAGCACAGGCCTAGCACTCTTCTAAATACACCTGGAAAGTGTTGTCTGCCACAATATGGCTGGAAGATGTGCAAATCATTTGTGTTCATGCTGCTGAGCCTTTTCTTCAGAAACATGGCAGAGCTTTTATAGCTGCCTTGTTTTGTGATCCAGTTTCCACAGAAGATTTCTGTTACGCAGTCACACAATTGAAAGCAATAAAATTAAGATTCTGAGAAGTTATCACCCACCAGCAGATGGATAACAACTAACGGACTATATCAATAGCCTAAGCCTGGATGAATCAAAGCAACACTCTAGCCTAAACCACCATTATATGAATGCAGACCAAAATCACAATCTCCTATTATTATAAACCACTAGAAAACTCTCAAACTCCAGATTTTGTACTTGAAATGGGAGGACATAAATTAATATGACAGGACATAAATTAATATGAGTAAGGACTTGGTAGACAAAGTTCATGAATGACTAAGAAATCTTGCAGGTCTTGGTAGACAAAGTTCATGAATGACTAAGAAATCTTGCAAAGGACAAAACTTCATGTAATATACGCAGCCTATGAACTTTAAAAAATACATGCTTAAAGCAGGTATTTTCTAGGTCACAAAGCTAAGTCCCGTCTGAGACCAAGATTTCAAGTTAATTAGCCTTAGCATGCTTTTGTAGTCAAAGTCTAGTTCCCAAAACATGCATGGGCAAACATATTAGAACTTCCAATGACTGAAACAGGCAGTACGGACTCTGTGTATTTTATCTGTATGTAACATTTACCATGTAAATGTAAGGTTAGTATTCTCTGAGGTATGTTCAAGCTGCAAAGTGCACGCAAAGCCCCCCAGAAATTCCCCTTTGCCTGTATACTTCGTCTGTACAGTGAGGGAATCATGACAGATACCAGGCTGACAGAGGCTGCTCCCCTGTCTCCTGTGGCAGTTCTCAGCTCCATCATCCAAATCCTTTGCCAGAATGCAACATTATAGGAAAAAAATAAGGAATGGTAAAGTAAAGGGACAATGAAAAATAAAGCAACCATTGATCTATCCTCTGCCTCTGTGAAGTTTTGATATGCTGTAGATAAAGCATTACTTCCCATCAGATTTAGCTTTCCAGTCAGAAATTGTAATTATCTGCTCCAGACCCCTTGCTGGACAGATACTGGTCAGATTATGTGAAGGTTCATTCTCCCAGTGTCACAATCCTGTAGATCAAACACATCAAATCTCAGTGGCAGACAAGACACTGTGTCAGTGACCAGCACAGTCTGATAAGCTGTTTGTCATATTAAGGATAAACAACATTTGGGTTGTTTGATCCCTTCTGGGACATTCAAGCTAGACCAAACTATGCTTTGGTATCATGGTAACATTGGCCACAGCTGATAACAACAGAATTCAGATACAAATGAATAAATAAATGAAAAATTAAAGAGCAAACTTGTCAGGTAAATAAAGGGTGTTCAGCATTTACTGTGTATTAATAGTCTTTTTTTTACTTACTGAATGAGAACATACTTGGGCAAGTACAGTTAGTTTGGTCTCATTCCAGAAGCTGAAAAGGTATCACAGGTAACCAGCTGCCAGTTAATTCTTCCATTACTAGGAAATCTCCAAACAGGATAGTGTCACACAGTCTCCACTATGCCCTCTCCTGCACTTCCTGGCCAGTGTGCATAATAAGTAAAAAGGCTGTTGAAGAAACATGGCTGTATGTTTTCAAGCTCTGGTTCATTTAATGTTCCATTGAGAGATTATAGCTTCAGGCTATTCTAGCTGCATTTCTGGCATCAGAAAAATCACAGATAGCTCTCTGACCCTCTCTCAGACCTTCATCAAGCAGAGGGAGCTCAGATGAATCCACTAGCCCTGGTTGTAATAGAGATTTTTTTTTTTTAATCTCCTGTTCTTTCTGCAAAGCATCATTTACAGTTTAGATGAAGTGCTGCTACACTTATATGGTTATGCAGTCAAACTGAAGTCAGCAGCTTTACATCAGTTTCAGTGGGTAGATTTAGCTCAAATTAGTTAAAAGGCGTAGTTAAAAAAGAAGGACCCTGATGAGCTACTACAGGCATCATACCTCATCATGTCTTTCAGAAACTAATCTAAATCCACTTTAATACTAATTAAGGTCTTCATTCATCTCTTCCTACTGAGCATATGCTCCAGACTCCACTTCTCTGAAGGCTAGATGACTTCTAGCCTGAATTTACTCATGGGCAATCACACAGCATTCAATCTTATGGCAACATTGCTGTTTAGCTGAAGAAACTTTCTCCGTCTTCCTTTGTATTTACCACAGGTGTACTTATACAGAGCAGACACAACCTTTCTGCTAGGCTTGACAAGTGATCTTTTAGTCTCCTCTTTAAAAAAAAGGGTGGCATTTCCCAGAGTAATTTATTTATTCTTTGAATATGAGTAACTAGAATTACACGTAATTTTCCAGATAAAGTACCAGTAATATCATTTTCAGTCTCACTAGAAGTACCTCACCTGACTTGCCTCAGGAATATTTGACCTTTTTAATGGCTAAATTGTACTGGCAGATATTGGTCAATCTGTGATCATTTGATTCAACCAAGTTTCCTTTCCCTCAGCAATTTCCAAAATACGATTTCTCCAGCTTACAAAATAAATTATTGTTCTTCGTTTCTAAATGCAGTGGCTAAGTTCTAAAAATATTCACTTCACTACCCTTCCTCTCTATTTTTCAAATGAAAAGTCAAGCTCAGTCATGGTATAAAAGCTTTTCAGAAAGCCCTGCATGGATTGGACTTCCATTCCATACTTGGGCTGGACTACCACTCTGTATCAAGAGCTTTACTCAGTTATTTTATTACATTGTCTCAATGTTTAAAAGCCATTTCTCTTACTAGAGTGGACAAAACTTTACAAATTCACTGCAAGAAAAAAATTAAATCAGCAAAGAACTTAGACTTCCAACTGCAGCAATTCTTTCATCTCTTATTAAATACACAGTCAAGCTTCATAGTCTCAACAGGTATTTTTTCAAGCAATTTTGTCTTTTCTCTTAAAGCAGATAGAAAGTATCTCACAGATGGGGATACTGAGACAGGGAGCCATGATGAGACTTTGCACAAGCAGGTAATAGTGCTGGCTGCAGAAATCACAGCTGTAATCCTTGCTCTGAGGAATACAATAATAGACCAGCACTGACTTCACTTAGACTAGGTTTTCATAATATGATTAGTAAAACAAAAGGCATTTTAAAATCAAATTCAGTTTCTGGTTTTATTTTCTTAGCCTGATTTGGTGTTAGTTTTTTTTCACTCTATATGTAATGAGGCTACTGCATTTTTGTTTGCCTTTTATTCAGTTTCAACTCAAGCATCATTATTAGAGTTCCTGAACTGATGAAATAAGCTTATGCTTTTTTGAAAACCCCACCAATGAATAGATGGAAAGTGTCCCTTATTATGTATATTTCTACTTTGAACTAGTTTAGGACAATTTGGGCCTAAATTATATTTCTACTATTCCTTTAGCAGGCTATTTTTCTCATTTTCAATAAATATTATTTTATCAAGCCCCACGATAGGATTTATCAACTACAGTGCAATCACAATAGGCAATTAACTTCTGTCAAATCCCAAAACAGGGCATTTTTATCAGAACAAGGTTGAACTATTTACTGTAATCATATAATAGGGAAGCTTACCCTGCTACTCAGGTCTCTGCCCAAAGTGAATTAGAGTCCCTTGAATGCTCATTCTATGAATACCCAATGTTTTTTTTTTCCACAAAGTACAGCAAATTGCTAACATTCTTGCAACATCTCAAGGAACGTGAACTTTGAAATGGAAGCTGTCAGGTCAGAGACACCACTCAACAATTCTTTCTTTGAGGAATTTACCTGAGACAAAGTGCTGAGACACTGACTAACAAAGGTTTATTCTTGCAGAAGGAGTTTATTCTCACGATTTTTATGTGCAGGTATTACATATTTTTTGCATAAAATCCACTCAGCTTCTGTTTTATGTCATTCTTGAGTGGCTTTTCTGGCATTTTATATGCTAGATTGCAGCTCTCAAAACCATAAGCTAAACTAAGTTATAGGGTTTTTACCCTGTATCTCAGAGAATCCTTGCTGGACTATTTATTCAGAATTGCTTTTCCTTCCTAAACACAGCAGGAAACTAAGAACTGGATCCCACCACAGAATGGGTGCAGGCTGTACTGCACAACCACCACTTTCAGGATTAGCAAAGATTGCCAGCCATTTTTAAAAATTAACAACCAAATCTGGCAGGTCATTTCAGCCTTCTCCTATAGCTCCTTTGGTGCAGATCAGAGAGACCACCACAAGCCTGAAGGACAGCAAAGCAGGGTGGGCCCCTGAAGGAGACCAGCAGTGGTGACATTCAAAGATTAAAGGCTTAGTCAGAGGAAACAGTGCAGTAAGGAGCAGCATTCAAGAAATAGGTCATTATTAACCAAATTATAGATCAGACCCAATAACCACATATTTCCTTGAGCTTGCATTCAACAGCCCTCTTGTAGGATATTCACAGAGTAGGATCAATACCTCTCTGGAGGTAAGTGGCATAAATTATGTCTCAACATATACACCACTGTGTGTTGTATACAGTAATTGCATTTTATAGATGACTGTGGAAGGCTTCAGCTTTCATTGATTTTTATCATAAACTAAAAGGTGGCAAGAAGAAAAGAACAGCACTTATATGAAGAAGCCAGTCAGCTGAAGCTGCAAAAGAAAATGAAAGTTTGGCATAGTATGTGTGATCGATCCTTGTTTCATGCAGAAATGAATGCAGATATACGAGCCTTTCCACTCAGAATAGCAAAAATCTTGAAAAGTGCAGCAGAAATCCCTGTTCATCTAAATGCAGTCAATTGTGCTATTCATCAGCAGGGTTTAAGACTATAGGAAGTCTTTCTAATTACAGCACTTTTAACACTTCTTATACCATAGATGCCATCTGAATCGTGTATGAAACAAGGTAACAAATTGTGGTTTTATTATCACACATAATACGACCACATTCACATTCAAATTGAGGTGAGAGATATGATTTAAGATCATAATCATGTCCAATATTTGTAACTTTCAAAAGTGTATTTTTAAAACATTCCTCTTCTGATTTCCTTCTTTTTTCATGTCCTTCACAGCAAGCAATTCAGAAGAGATGTTAATGCAGCATAACAACTCTTTACCCTTTTTCAAGGCCAATTTTGCAATATGGGCAAAATGATTGGAAATGTAGTCCTGAAAAAGCTTAAACCATCTGTCAGGGACTCGGTTAAGAAGATCCACACTGTTTCACAGCCAAAGATGTGGATAAATTATGCCTGGCTAGAAATGTCCAAGGCATGTGTGTTACCATTCAAGCTTATTAGGATGAATTACAAATTTTTTATTGTTCATTACCCTAGTAAGATAATCTTTTCAAATTATATTATGCAATAAGCCATGCAGACTGGAAAGCAAGCAAGTGGTAAACACTGGTAATAATGCTTTTAAAAGCTGCACATCCTGATACATCAGTAAGATATAAATGCATATGCACTCTAATGCCTATTTGTTTGCCTCTGTTAGCACATCATTGTCTATATTTTTGTGCTTTTTACATACTTATTTATATTACTGCTCATGTTTAATCACATGCCATAAACCACTTCTTTATTTTATTTCTGAAACGTATTTTACTTAAAAAATATATGAAGAACAAGAGGTTGAGGTAGCTGTGTTTAAGTTATATAGCTTAGGCTATCAGACACAAAAATAGTCTGAATGTTATGCCATTGTCTTAATACTGTCACTGTTTTTATGGACAGCTACTATACCAACATTTTTAAACAAGGATTTTTTCAAAGTGTTTTATAAACACTTCCAGTCTAAAACTCTTTAAAGCCCATAAATGTTCCATGAAGCTCTTATCAGAAATGTGAAATTGATGATTAGTTGAGGGAAAGTCTCTGGAAAATACACAAAATCAAAATAAATCATGTTTTCCCCTCTAAATTATTGTGCTATGATTTTTAAAACCCCACAGACATTGTAAATGCTGAAAGGTGTGTGAAGATCTATGCTTATTATATATATGAAAGTTATGAGAATTATTTGATAATAGTAATTTGGTGCACAAAAGGTCATAACTTGTGCTTAGCTATCTGAGATTTTCTCTGATATTTATCCACAAAACTGTTCAAAAATTCTTACAAGTCCTAAAATTCATCACTTATCTACTTCAGAAATTACCCCTTATTTCACCTGGGAAAGTAAATGATCTGTTAACCAAGCCTGTCCAACTAAATTTAACAGAATCCTAAATATCTTGGCTTTCATATTCATGAGTATTTTTTTCTGATTAGTCTCTTATGGGTCAAAATAATATAATATTTGATTTTCTCACACTATTTTCACTGTCCAGGAATGGAAGATGCTGATATACCTGAGATAACCCATTGAGAATGTGAAAGCCAACAAGAAAATAAATTATCTGAAATACTGATGCAATTAAAAACTCAAATCTCCCTCCTTCTTTCACCTTACCACTGAAAATTTCAGCATGTTTGAAATCAAGCTTTCTTGGGAAAAGGCACAGAGGATAAAGAGAAGCATAGAATGATTTTTTTGTTTTAGGGTGATGGCACCAATTCAGCAGAGTGCCTGCTGTAAACCTATGTGGCGTATAGTGTACAGGCACCCTTACAAAATCCATAGTGGATCCCCAGTGTCCACTCAAAGCAGTAAACAGGCCACACTTTTTGTACAGGTGTAATCAAGTGAAAACATACAAAGATCACCTATTCCAAAAATAGATACTATGCATCCAAATTTCTCCACAAAACCACCTTGGCACCCACATGTCCTGAATGGTCTTTATTGTATTTTCACTGAATAATAAAAGTGATGTAAAATCCATTAATACAGCAAGAAACAAACAAACAAACAAAACAAAACAAAGCAGCAGCTGGCACATAAGGTGCTGTTCAGGTGCCAACACAGCAGTCTGTACTAAACAAGATTATTTTGTGTTTGTTTGGCTGATTATATTCAGCAGAAAATAGATTGCAAGCAGGAATAGCAGCTTTATCAGTGGGGCTGACTGGGGACTCCATTAGGCTTTCTGTAAAATGTCACCTGAGCTGTTTTTTTACTCATCTCACTAAGTTTTTTGTCTCTGTCTTCATTTTTATACCAGCAAAGATATAATTTTGCGTGTGCACTTATAGATACTGAGTATCTGACAGGACCCCTAGTCAAGCATCACTAATTTAAGATTAGTTTAAGACTGGGCCAAGTGACATCTTGGACTGAATTTAAATCTTTGACCTAGATAATGGAAAATCAAATGACTTTACAGTAATGTGGTAGCTGGGGCATGGGTTAATTTCAGACATTGCCAAAAAAACCCAAGGAAAAATATGGTGCCCTTTACTGATTTTATTTATTTGAGTAGATTTGTGCATCCCTGAAAGGTTCTGCTACATCTTTAAGCTCCCTCCTCCACTATAGTCATGAGGTGTCTGAGCTATCATTTATCACAGCAGGCTAAAATTGTCACAGCCTTGGCTGACTGTTCAGGGAAACAGAGGAAAGAGAAGTCCTGACACAGACATAGGTCCTTGCCTGGCTCTGCTCAGAATATGAATTTCTCTGCTGTGAAAAGAGCTAGGTTTCACTCAAGTAACTGGGAAAGGGGAGTTAAGAGATGTACAATCCATCTCCAGCCATACCAGAAGGATACAAGGAATAATCTGGTTAGTAAAACATTGTGAAGCATCTTATCCTCTACAAAGAAATTAAATGGGGAGGGACTAGAAGGGCAAAATGGAAATCTTACTGGCAATATCCTACCATACATGTCAACATACACTATAGTATCTTAACCCTGGGCTCAGATTGTCCTTTGGTCTTTTCTTGAAGCAGGGTAAGTACAGCTGTCTTGCGTATTCTCCACCATTCTGTAGCAGACTGTAAAGCCACAATCTAGAAAAAATAAGGTTCTTTTCCTTCAGCTCTCACAGAAGTCTGAACAGTATATTATGTCTGTACAATTACTAGAAATAAACACTACTGTGAAAGGCCTATAAAATACCTTCTAATGGACAGGTAAACTGTATTTGGGGTCAGTTACCTCAGCTCTGTTTTTCTGTGATGTAGCACAAATCTCATTTACCCAAAATCATCCCTGAACTACACCAGAAAAAAAAAATTAAAGCAGCAGCTTCTTGAACAACCCAACACCTGCAATTCTGTTTCCTGCCCAAAGTCTCTTCTATTCTTCTACTCTCCACTGCTATTTACAGTAAACTTTCAAGATTATTTCTGGTTGTTTGTTTGGTTTTTTTTTAAATGAAATAAAAATATATTACAGAACTTCACATTAGGAGACCACCCACTGAAAGACTGAAAACATCCAGTGAGAGAATAATTGTTAGAGGATGAAAAAAAAAATAAAAAGCCAATTTTGATTCAGTCTTTCATATAGCTGGCAGTATTTAAATGTTGACTGGTTTATGATCTCATGTTTTGAAGTTCAAAACAAATCCTGAATGCAATGCAAATGAGCTCATTATCTCACCTCTGATCTTTACGTATTTAATTTCTTGATGATCTCTTTCTTTTCTCTGCCTTAAAAGCAAGAAATAATTCAGAGACATAGGAATATTTTTATATTTGTTTTATCTCTCTTACCCAGATCTGATTACTAATTGCAATGAATAAATGAAACTTAAATGAATACTGGGTAGACACAAAAGACTGACTAGTCAGTGCACCTCAAAGCAGCAAGGTATTATGTGGCATAGAAAAATAAAGTAACCCTCTGGTAAGTTTTGAGATGTTAATACAGATAAACATCTGTAGAATTTAAATAATACTTTCTTAGTTCACCTGACAAAATTACAAATGACAAAAAGTTAATCAAAATAACCTTTTAGTTTAATCTATATAGCAAGTTAGTAAAATGCTTGCTTTAGACACTGAATTATGAACTTCAAAAGTCTGTGTTAATGTGGATGGATCAGTCTAATGTTTCTCATTAAACTCTGGTCTCAATACCCACGTTCATCTCCTCATTGTGTGGGGATTTACAAATGAAATTTTACTACTCAAAGCACTTATGTGCCACTATTTTCAGTAACTGAAGTATACTGAAGATGAAAGAAGGTGACCATGAAACATCAAAAATATTGAAGTAGCAACCATGTTGCCAACATCTAAATGTGAAGAACTTGAGTTACACACAATTATAAACTGCCACAGGAAAAGAAAGCTTTAATTTCCAGAACAGATCGGAAAACACTTGCACTCATAAGTCTACAGTCACTAGCAAATCTTTTCTGTTTCTTTTTCTTACCTCATATAATACGCAGGCTGAAGTGAACACTCAAGTTCACACACTGAGCAGGTAGATTAAATAAAGATCTACAATAGATTCTAGAAACTGCTGCTATTAACTGAAATATAAGGATATGCCACATGAGGCTGTGATTTAGCCCACTCAGATTCATTGCCCACCTCCCTGGCAATCAACTGTTGTGGATATTCTTGAACCCCAATAAGCAGGCATGGCTAAGTGCTGTTCCAAGAGCCTTTGGGAAAAGGGAATTATATGTATGGAAAAAAAAAGTAGAATATGCATCTTAACAGGCATTTGTTCATGGTCAGTTGGAGCAAGAATGGTTCCTACACAAAACTGAACTCACCGGTATCTTGAAGCTCAGCTGCTACCTGCTGGAACACAAGGACCTATGGAGAAAAGAGATCTTACACATGGCCCACGAAGTCCTTTCAGAATGACCAAGCACTCACTTGCAGGTGAACCAGCTCAGATGCTACCCTTAGATTAAGAAGAAAAGGACTTGCAGAATCCTACGTTTCCCCAACCTACACCTGCTAAAAGTTACTGGCCATGGAAGTATGTTGTACCCTCCTCTGCATATTCCTATGGGGGAAGGGGCCGGAGGGGTGTGGGGGAGTGTCAGATTCATAAGAGGTTTCAGTCAACAGAACTGATTATTACATTTGAAAGAGTCCCTTCTTCTGCCCATTCCTTTGTTTCAGCACTGACATTGCTTCATATAACACAAGGGTTGTTTAAGGAGCCAAGTCATTGGAAAACTTTATTTTTAATTTGTCTTTTTAGTGGTGGGGGCATGTAGATAGTAAACCAGCCACAGCTCCTTAATTCTTTGCTTTGACCCTGATCTAATTCAGACTAAACCTGTATTTGTGGTAGCTTTGCACTACTTCAGTAGAACTGTATAATTCTATCTAGTTTAAAGTATTAGCAAATACATTTTATAATCTCTGCTTTATGTATAATTAATAACCAAATACACATCAAGACTCAGACTATTATTTTGATGGATAAATTAACATTCTGTCTTCTAAATAATAGACTAAAGCAAGAAACTGATGTAAGTAAAGAACATTTTTCTAAAAAGTAGTCTAATACTGAAAATAAATTGAAAATAAATTGAATGCCTTTGGAAATGTATCAGCTGACCTTTTAGATATTCAGTGTTAGATATAATTTGGCTCTCTGCACCTTAATTTACCTATAAGTCTCATCTCCAAAAAGCCAGTTAAACTGATGTTTTATGACATAAGGGATATATTTCAGGGATGTCTCTGTGGTTCTTCACATCCCAGTAACAACCACACCATCTGCCACAATAACCTCTGCACATGTAGTCAAAGTACACAACTTTGCAGCAGCTGAGCAGAATAGTATGGGAAGGGTTGCCTGACAATTTCTCTAAGCAAAGCTCAAAATAAGAACATTAGTTTCTTACATTCAGAAGCACATCATTAAAATGAGTAATTGGGAATGAAATAAAAAGGAAAACCTAAGCCACATGACAGCACCACTGCTACAATGTATGAAAACACATTTACTTTTTAATTGGGCTTTTATCATCAATTTGAATTGTGGATATGTGATCCAAAATAGTCACAGCATGCCTACGTAAATTGGCTAATGAGATGTCCACTGACTGCTGAGCCCTTCAATTAATCAAATAGCTGAATACATTGAAGGTAGCTAAATATTCTTCTCTTTGGTAATATGTTAAAACCCAACATTATATCAGACGTTTTCACTAGAGACTAAAATCTGAGTTCATGTTGAGATAGCCTTCAAACCAAAAATGACACTCATTTAGTGATTCGAACATCTGCTTAATTATTTTTATTACCCTGATACATCTTAGGAGTAATATACCGAGAATTTAACTTACAAAATAAATTACCTTTAAGACAAAGAATGGCAGATTAGATCTGTGGTTAAGACACCTGGGAGAGAAGTGGGTTTAAATCTCAGCTCTACCATTCTTTCCTCTTTGACCTTGGCCATGACTTTTAGCTTTCTAGCCTCATTTTCCATAAGTATTCAACAGAAAGTATTGGTGTCACAGGACAAAATCATGGTGAAAATTTCCCTTAGAGGAAATTTAAGGTTCCTAAGACGATGTCTAGCCCCTCCATTCCTACAGCAAGTTAGTAGTCGTGGGATCCCTGTAAGCATGGTGCTATAAAATGATGAGCTAGAAGACACCAAACACTTCAGAAATGCATAATGACAAACTATAATGAAGAAGCAACTTTCCAACATTCCTATATAAAAAACATTCTTTGCTATATGGACAAACTGCTCAGAGAACTTTCTAGCCTCTCTGTCCTAAGGAAAAGGACTACTATTGTGTGTAATAATCTTTTCTGCTCATCTTGTGTTTCTTCAGATATTTATGTAGGCCTATTGAATCCAAGCCTAGCCTCACTCTGCAAGCTTGCAGCAAAAAGAAATAATCTCTTCACATACCTTCTCTTTTCAGTCCTCCTGAGGTGCCAAACCAGCTTCTAGAAACAACTGCAAATTAGTGCCTACTACTATCACCATAATAACAGTGATCTCTGCAAATTCTAGTGATCAAAATAGTAAAGGGAAAGGCAGAAATATATTTTGTTCATAAAAGATACTGTTAGCTACACTCTGTATTCATCCTCACCTTGCTGCATACAACTTCAGCATTTCTCCAGCATGCTGCTAGGCTTATGCTATGGATCATTTGCTGGACCATTCTAAAGTGGGGCTCTGCTGGACACCTCTTTTAGGCAAATGAAAATCTTATAGCTGATGGATCTTGGTTTTTCAGCATTTGAGGCTCCTAGTCCCTCTCTTCAGCATTATTCATGGTTGAGGAAGTGATCTGCTATAGCATATCCAAGCTAAAAGCAGTTTAAAAAAATTTAAGATAATAGTGCTCACATCCCACTCAATACTGATCAGCAGTCACAACCTGATGAGTAATTGTGGTGGGTTGACCCCATCTGGTAGCTAAATCCTCACCCAGTCAGTCGCTTATTGTCCTTCCAGAAGGATGGAGAACAGAATCAGAAGGGCAAAAGGAAGAAAAACCTCATGGGTCACAATAAAGACAGTTTGTTAACTGAAGAAAAAAAGGAGGAAGAAAAAAATAATCAAGCAATGCAAAGACAATCACTCATCACCTCTCACCAGCAGACCAACATCCAGCTAGTCACTGGGCAATGACTACTTTTGAAAAACTACCCTCCAGTTTTATTGTTAAGCATGACTTTATATGGCATGGAGTACCTCCTACATGGTATGAAATATCCCTTTGGTCAGTTAGGGTCCACTGTCCCAGCTGTGTCCCCTCCCAGATTTTTTCCCATCTCCAGTCTGAGATGCAGAGTGAGAAACATAGATGGCCTTGACCCTGTGCAAGCACCGTACGGCAACAGTTAAAACACTGGTGCCTCATCAATACCGTTTTCATCAAAATTGTAAAACACATGCAAAATCACCATACAGGCTGCTTTGAATAAAACAGATCCAATGTAGGAATGAAACATTCCCATGTTTTTTAGGAGTGCAAATCTGTCATTCTTCTAACATACCCTATTGTGTCAAATGGCAGGATTTTTTGGGGGATTGGACTAGATGATCTTTTGAGGTCCCTTCCAATCCCTAACGTTCTGTGATTCTGTGATTTTGTTACTTTCTAAATTCATCTGTGATTAACTCCACAGCCTTACAAAAGCCACATGCTGTTTTCAGTCATATAAGACAAACTCTTCGTCATACTCCTCTGCATAATTTCTAAGTATGGAACATGAATATTTGCTGAATATTTGACTAATACAAGAAAATTTTTCAAAGTAACTGCATCTCCTTAGACACAGCCATGAAAATGGGTAAACAAATAAACAAACCACTATTACTTCAGCACCCTTGCAGCAAGGAAATTCAGAATTCCTAATAGTAAGTTTATTCCAGGCTAAGGGCTGAACATCCTTCAGGTCCCATTTCTTAAAAATTCGGGAACCACAATAACAATGAGACTTGCTAAAAATCTTGTTATTCTCTTGTGTCAGTTTCTCAGCAAGTGTGAAGTGGTATTGCTCGATCAACCTAATTAAGTCAGTATACTTCAGCTGGAAAACTGGCCTTACCTGATTGTGCCTGATGAGATAGTACGGTGGACATGAAATACTGCATCACTTGTTCTTCTGGTGTGAAGAACCACTCAATACAAACCTCCTTGCCTTAAAGCCTAGAGGAAATCACCAACAGGCAGCAGAACAAGAAAAGCTTTCCTCCTATACCAGCAATTGCCAAAGTAAGTGATATAAGAAATGTTCACAAGAATCTCAGAATGAGGATGATATTGAGCTAGGTGGCTACATGTAGGTCTGTGCATGTGAGCCAAGTGTCTATGGTTTCATTGTGGTCAATGGAAATTTAGTCTATAGGATCAGCTGAGTCTCAGGAAATCCTTCCCAAATTGAAACAGACATCTACAAGTATTTGGGTTAGTCTAGTTGCTTTAATCAAAACTCTAGAACACAAAACGCTATTTCCTACCCCATGCAGATACATTCTGTTGTTGGAATATTTTAGGTTGCCAAAATAAAAGAACACCCTAGGATTTTCCTAGTGTCTCCTGTTTCTGCTTCCAGATGATACCAAACACGAGGTAGAACCACTGTACTACACTGGTCACTCCACAACAGTGTGAGGAAGACAAGGGCAATGGACCCTTAAAGGATCTTGGGAGAATGGCTAGTGAAAGGGCACACAAAACAAGTTGAGGAATATAACTTTCGGTTCAGCTTAAGTTGATGAGGTAGGCTGTTCTCTCAGTTTGTCCAGTTCATCTGTTTCGTACCAGTTAATTTCCTTTGACCTGTTAATAGTATAAAAGTCTTATCCTGCAGTGTTGCTTCTGAACCTGCCCATTTTTCCTTTTAAATTTTTCACTCTGGCAGGAAGGGCTATTGGTTTGATCTTCTCTGAAGACAGATTAGCTTGTTGTCACAGCTGATTTAGAGATTACCAGGACATTTAGTTCCCCCCCTGTTTCCCATAATACAGATGGGCAAAGTTTTCCCTTTGGAGACACTGACAGGTAGAGCTAATTTGCAGTTCCCAGTAATGACCATTTCTTAAAGACTAATGATGTAGTTCACACCTAACTAGCCTTGCAAAAAATGCGCATGAGTAAAGCAAATCAGAAGAATGTATATTTCAAATCTCATTAAAGGGCTTTCATAAGGAATTCTTTCTTAAACCTGAAAAAGTCTCATTTTCCTCTATGCTAATGTACATTGTAAACCTAGACAATTGGATCAAGCTAATCCTGTTTTTTAAATGCTTTAGTACACAATTACTAAAATGTCTATGGACTAGAAGCTACAAATTATAAGTTATTTAGTTAAACAGAATAAAAATTCCAAACTGTACTTATCTGTATTTTCTTTCTCATCACTGCAATATAAGAAATCTTTTACTTGTACTCTTGAAATACACAGACTCTCGTAAAAAAATTGTTTGATTGTGTCCAGTGATTGCTATATGTTGCTTTTCTGCAATTTCCCATACACCTGTAATGAAACCTGGGACAAGAGACATAGACAATAGAATGGCATGAGACAGAGAAAGTGGGAGTAAAAGAAATAGTCTGGAATGGTTAAACAGTAGCAGAAAACCATGACTAATACTTAGATGTGAAACAGGAACATTAGGGGGAAAAAAAGCAAAAAAATCTTTAAGAGATAAATAGTAGGGAGAAAAAAGATAAAATTAGGAGAAAAAGTCTTGGGAAAGCTGTAGAGTAAGAAAAAGAGATTGGAGAAGAAAGAAATAAGATAAATTATCCTAACAGAATAAAAAACACTGGTAAAAGTCCTTGGAAAAAAAGAGCCAAAGTCCAAATGAAAATGAGTGAAACAAACAAACTAATCTGCAAGAGGCTTATGCTACCCATCATGGTTGGCTTATTTCACAGAAATTCGTAGCATACACCTTCTAAATGTCATGCCATTGATTGTGGTAGCATTTCTACATGTGCAGGTATATATAGATATTTGAAACACTAAAGTTTCCATATTTTTCTGTATTTGATGGGCCATATTCAAGCGGAAGGGCCATTTCTGGTGATATGATTGTTCTAATCCTTTCTTAATAAGTACTTAAAAAAATCCAAACAACCAAAAACAAAAACAAAAAATACCAACACTTCATATAATACCAGCACAGAAACATCTAAAATACATTTTAAAGCATTCTAAAATTAAAAGGCAAATACCTTCCGTACCAAGTGCGTACTGAGTTATTTAATGCTACATGATTTATTTATGAGAATTTTCACCATAGTAAGGAAAAACTTGGTTGAAAAATAAATGAAAACCAGCATGACATTAATATGACCAGAGAGAACCTCTTGCTCTTGCCTTTGGGATATGATCAAAGGACTTACTTCTGTGGATATAGTTCTGAAAAATAATCATGTCTGACAGTAAGCATATGGCCCCGATCCTTAGTTGTACTTGAACAGCATTTGCCACACCATCAGTGCAAAGCACTCCTAAAGAAAACACAGTCTTCTCCTGCAACATCTAATCAAAATGAGGAACTTCCAGACACACAAACAAAAATATCTAGCCTGTCCTCATAGCCCGAGTAAAGAAAATGAATGGGATAAAGACAAGGATTAAAGGTGATTCCTAAATTAAACAATGGCTTTTGTGGACCTTGTGGAGATGGACAAGGAAGTCAAGGGAACATGCAACCTCCAAAACTACAGGAGATTAGAAGTGCTTTAAAACAACTTCCCTTTCCTGTTGAGTTGTGGTCGTCAACCCAGCGACACAGCTGAAAAGCAAGGACTTCCACTCGAAGACTATATATAGACTGCGATGAACGTACTCTAGGATGCAGCTTATAGTCTCTGTTCACAGTTAGTCAGTTTGGGACCTACCCAAAGCTGATTAAAGTTCCCCTAAAGTTCATGTGCCCTTTCTCCTAGGAAAGTGAAGGCACAGGAATGGAGAGGAAGAGGAAGAATAAAACTGGTGCGAGAAAAATCAGGAAACGGTCAGGTTATGCACATAATCCAGATGCTGAGGAGTCATTCTTAAGTTCCATAGGTTTGACATAGCCTATACAAGAAGGAAATATTGGCATACATGTCATGCATTACTGAACACTTCAGATCATTTGCCCCTGTTCAGCAAATAATTTTGTCACATCCATAATTCTTGACACATCATTGTATCAATTCACTCAGAAACCAGGTCAACACAAAGATATGAAGGTCCTTGATGCAATGTGCACCATAATACACTATTCAAAACAGTCTGCCACATTCATTGTAGGTGTATAGAATGCACAGCTGGCTGTCATACATTCAAGTAAAAATCACTTGCACTTCTCTTCCAGAGCTCTTTGTCATTATAAAAAAAAAAAATTCCTTTCACAAACCCATTGATCACCCGAAACTACACCTTTCTCTCCCCTTGTGCCTTCCCATCGCTGCATCAAGAACTAGTCTCCTCCTCATTCTGAAGAAATGGCTAGATTTGGCCCCAGGATTCACAGCTGTGTTTCCAACACCCTGTGAAAACACCAGGACTGTGATTTGTTGTCACTGGTGATAAAGACATAGTTACACTATTGAACAATCTAGTTAATATCTGCATTTTATTACTCAAGGTCTGTGATTCACTCCAACAGAGTTAAATTAATGGAGTATAAATAGGCTTGACATACCTCCAATAATTTTCATGAAGAGTTTTTAATTTGTGAAAATATAATTTGTGCACACAATAAAAATCAATGTTTTGCTTCTCATACATTTTCATTTACACAGAGAGAGACAAAGAGACAGAGAGAGAGAGAGAAGAAAAGTCTTTTCCACTTCAGTTTCTTCATCTGGGACAGTGAAAAGAGAGCAACATGTATTGAGGGATACAAAACTGAAAATGCACTTATCCTTCTACACTCTTGTGCACATGAATACTGTGATCACTCAACATGTCCTGATATCAAGTCTTAAGCATTTTGCAGATACACCGTTCATGTTTTTAATGTTTCCCTTAATAAGCAGAAGTGAAGGAAGCAAAAATTGATCAAATAGCTGCAAACTGATACTTATATATATAAATTGTAAATACTGCAAGAATAATAATCTCTCAGATTTTATTCTGTTCACTTTTACAGGGGTTGTGTTCCTTGTCTTTATTATTTGCAATATCTTTCCCAGTACAGATCTTTAAATGCATAGAAATGCAAATACACACTGCATGTAGAAGTGCCACATGCAGATCAGATCATTCTTGAAACCTAAAGTTTTTACTCTTTGGGTTCCTGACTTGTTAAAAAATAACAGTATACAAAACCAACTTCAATTCCATACTATGAAAAGCAAGGTTTTTTTCTTAAAAAAAACCACAGAAACTCTGAGGTTATCTTTTATTTTATATAATACCAAAATAGAAAAGTTAGACATCCCTAGAGAGTGCTAGATTTTCAAAGCTACTTAGACTTTCATTTCAAAAGCACTAAACAACCATAAATATCTATTGTACAAAACAGGAGATACTGGATTCTCACCACCTCTTACAACTTGAACTGTTTAAACACTAATTGAGGAATCTCTTTTTAGGCTCAATCACAGTGACGAGCTGTTCCTTAGTCTTCTATTTGCAAGATAAGCACTGACCTTGATTCATCATTTTGTGCTTTAGAGAGTTATTTATGCTCATACAAAGTACATGTAATACACTGGTGTTTTTCCAGTTGCTGTTCTAGTCAAACGGGTAAGTCAGCATTGGTGTTAAACAGAAGATCAGATCCATCTATTTTAATGTAATTAAATACACATTTCAAATAAATCTGAATTTGAAATATTTTTTTAAAATAAGTATATTTTTTATTTTATTGAATTTCCTCTATGATATGTCTGTTGCTCTCTGATCATGGAAACAGGGAAATGCAGTTACACACTGAAACTTCTTCATAAAGAAGGTCAGCTGAAACTTCAATTCAAGCTTTGAAATACAGATACTATCTTATGGGATTTTCTTTTAATGAACTTTGTACATTTTAGAATCCTCACAGATTTTAGAAACCCACAGAGGTTGTGAATACCTTGCAGATTTTCTAGATGAACAACATCTTATATCAGAACTAGAAGCAGTATGAAAATGTAGTACATAATTTTAATTTGTGAGCTAGTTTATATTCAGCAATACACATTTTTTAAATGTTTTTAAGGAAAGGAAGTTGACTGAACAGAAAAAGAACAAGGTAAATGAAAATTAAGTCCCAATGAGCTTCTAATTTTTCAGGTGGCCGATGTCTAGCTCAAGTTTGTCATAGAAAAATGTTAATTTTTCAGAGCTTGCCAATTTTATTTTCTATCAGATGAACCAGAATATTTAATCTCAGGAGTAGAGACAGATGTCTCTTAGATAAGACACCTGCTCCCTTTAAGTTGGAAAATACAGTCAAATTGCATTAGATTATCCACCTGCATGAGCATATTTTAGCTACAGAAAAGAGAGAATTCTCTGCAAAGAGTTGATAGTACTGAGCTTGCAGCAGCTCAGATACTTGTTACTGCTTCTAGAGATGGATGCAGACATCAGAAGACTCAGACTCGGTAGCTGTACTTGGTCTTTGGATGTGGCACAGAATACCATTTTCCTTTCTCCGCCAGTCAGAGGAGACTGATGTTACATGAAGTGAATTCACCACTACTCACATAAGCACACAAGAACAAGCAGATAGGTGAGGCCAAAGGTCTGCTTTTAACTAAAGCAAAAAGGTGCTTAGGAAAGAGTATAAGAACAAGTGTTACAAGTCTGTAATGACATTTTCTCAGAAAATCCTTCCAGCATCTAATCATTCATGGCTCAGAGATCTCCTCGAGCCAGCACATACTTTTTTTGGAAAACACTTCCCATTGTCTTACCTCAGGCAATTAAAGGTACAGAAAATCAACAGCGATGTCTATTTCATAAACATCATTAATGGGCTCATTTGTGTCCTAAATTCACCAGTCTTGTCAAGAAGTGATGCAAAAATCCTGAACACATGTGATCTCAAGAAGGCATAAGGGACCAAAACTTCCTTTGCTTTCCATTAGTAAAAGTCATGAGTTACTTTATGCATGTTGCATCCTTCTAAAATTACTATGGAGGGTAAGTCAGGCCTAGCTAGCAACCTATCTCAGTGATCATTACAGGAGACAGGGAGAGTCCAGTGCCCATGTTCTCCTTTTGCCATTATAGAGTAGCCAGCATTCATGGGTAGGCAGCCGTAGACTTCCTACAAAACTTTCCTTTGCAAACCTTGTACTTCACTCCCTGATCTTCCTCTACATGACTAGGGGCAGTCGAGCAATCTTTCTATGTGCAGAAAGCTGAGAAAGCCATTTTTTTCTGTTCCACACGCCACATAATGGTAGTATTAAAAAGTACAATAGACTTTGTGTTCCCTGTGCACAGAGGATGTGCACTCTTTGTGCTGTAACAAAACACATGCTCTCCAAAAGTCAACAAAAGAAATAATTTGACATTTTAATAATAAATATACCAAATACTATCTTCCAATCCTCTCGGTAGACAGAGGAAATAGTAGCTATTGATAAGAAGTAGGTAATTTCCTCTTGATTCCTATTCATAGACTCCTTATGAATGTTAACACTGTAGGCCTTGCATATGATTGAAATTAAGATTTCTGCCTGGCAGTACTTGCATCCCTGTACAGCTTAGCCTACAAAGGTTTCCAAATTGTTAAAACTGTTGGCATAAGAAGAGAGCCTTCACTTTATTGTGAGCCATGGCAGCCTGGTAGGCAGATAAAGCTTTATCCTAGACTGATGTGTTAACTCCTTTGTAGTTCTGATCTCCCTATTCATTTAGTTTTTAAATAGCATAGAGAAAAATAGATCAGATGATAGAAAATAGATGTAACTGCAAATTATACATCTATCGTGCTTACTGCCTAGTGGCAACCTGCCTTTGACTTTCAAAAGAGTGAGATGGGGCCTTTCAGCCTTTCAAAATGTGGAAATGTGAAATACAAGTTCTGCTTAAAAATGTAGGTATTGTGAAATGATGATTATTAAGAAATAAGACTTTTGTTATCGTTATTTATTATCTAATTAATTGGACTTCAATGAACCAAAGGCTAAATCTTCAGCAAAAACCAGAAAGCATTTCACAGATAAGGGTTAGTGTATTGACATGGTTCCTGTCAAAAGGAGTATAATGAAATGTGCTTTTCCAGTGGTCATTAAGTTCCTTCATCCGATGGGACCACATACAAATGAATTACCTTTATATTCCATAGTGACACATTGGCTGTCATCAGTACAAAATCCATTACAATCAGTAGCCCACAGCCCTGGAACTGAACATCATGATGCCATTTACACCACTTGCTTAGGTTTCTCCCACCAGGAGCAACCCATACCACAGCCCTGTAGGCAGCGATCCACATGCCTGTCCTCCCTGTATGAGCTCACACTGCACATTTCCTGATGTCCTCAGGCTTTCAGCTGTCCTCCCACAAGTCCCGGCCTAGAGTTCTCCATGCCTTTGGCAGCTGCATCATGAGACCAATCACACAGCTTAACTAGACCTGCCTGAGTCTCACCACTTGGTTAACTTACAGCCAAAAAGGAAAAGGAGACCAGCAACTGGACTTGGCTAACAGCCTTTCATCAGGCATATGTGCACTCCGTCCCATTGTAAAGGGACAAGTAGCAAACAAGCACCTGTTTTCCCAAGGACCCAGGCCAGAGCACTCCAGCAGGCACTGTGACCTGCTTACATCATTTTCCTGGGTATAATTCATACTGGGATGTACTGGAGTAGTCTTCCCCAGTGAGAAGATCCATCATCAGAGGACACAAAGATTTTATTAATACCCAGCAAATAAGATACACCACACTAGAAAAGATTGGATGCAACTTTCTTGGGTCCACACAAAAAGGTAGAGAGGCAATAGGAGAACATATACTACAAAGGGTGAGGTTCTTTTCCCAAGTCATACAGGCAGGAGTTGAGCCACATGTAAACAAATCACACCATTTTTATTCCTCAAAAAATCTTCATTGATGCCCAAGACAAAAAATCTTTGTTCATCTAGCTCAAAACTGCTTTCTTCACGTAGAAATAATTCTGACACCCCAGCCTCAAGGAGCAGCACCCTGAGTGCTTTTTTGCATTCTTGGTTCATCTGGAAGGCAAGTATGGCACTTGCCACAAAGGACCCTGTCCTGTCCTTAGCCCATCCTGTAATATTCTGAAACATGAAGTTTCATGAGGAACCACACCTCAGCTGTACAAGCCTCAGCCTGAAGGGTCTGCCAAAAAGAGGCAATGCTAAGAATCCTCTCCTGGTATGGACTTTCACAAAAGTAGGCCAAGTAAATTGTCACTTAAACGCATATATAAATTTATATGTATTCATATGTGTTCATATGAATTCATATTCATTCTGTTCTTTACACTTAATTTTGAGGCAACAAAACACAGTTCTTTAGTCACAGAAGGCTATTCTCTGTTCTCCCTGGCAGATCTCTGAATCAAAACGTGTTACCATCTAACAAGTAATAATGCACAGTAATCCAGATTAAAAAATATAAGGTAGACCACTTTATAATAGGAAAATCCCTGATGAAAACCAGCACATGGAGACACATTCTTTACACAATACAACCTTCAATATCGGCCTTTGCATTTGTCCACCATACCCTTCCAACACTGAATACCTGAGCCATTTCAAGTCTGGCCCTGCACTTAAGCCACCTTCACAGGCAGTCCTTTTCTCACATGCCTGTTCCCAGGACAGGAATCACCTGATTTAGTAAAATTCATTTGGATGGATTAAGTTGGCGGTAGTGTTCTTTATACCCCATGCAACAGCAAAAGAGAGGATAAATCTATGGTATCCCAAAGGAAGGACAATGTCCACATAGAGTAACAACAGATGGTTCTCCAAGAGCAAGCAGAGGAGAGGGTGAGAGAGCAGAACCTGAAATAGGGGAGGAACAAGGCCAAACCAAATATGCACATACCTGATAATCTTTCACAGATTACGTTCTTGATTTTTTAGTCCCTTCAGATGCCAGATGCATAGTCATAGCCCAGTACGCTGATTCAGAGTACATGCAAAAGTAACTGAGGCCAGAATAATCACAGAAGCAGAGATGTGGCAGTCGTCATCACAATTAACTTTCTGTATAACAAGGGAAACCATTACTACTAGACCAAGTAGATCATGTATGTTTCCAGGTGTCACTCACATTTTGTCTTCTGCATGGGTATTTATGCTAAAGCAAACAGACTAATGTGGGAATTTGTACAAATATGCCCATGTGGAATGCATTCACTCCCTACACAAATGTCCTCTACTGTACCAAACTAACTCAGTCTGCATATGCGTTCCTGAAAGCCCTAGGAAGTGGAGAAAGGAGTCATTTGGAGGGACCTGGCAGGCTTCACAGAAGGGAAGTGCAGTCTTCTTTGCCTAAGTGTGAGTGGAGACTGGCAATGGACAACACTTTTGCATGCATAAATAAAGCTAGGACTGTTTCCACTGGTTGACATGTGAGATAAGAAGAAGCAGGACCAAGCAGAAGCAGGACCAAGCAGAAGCAGTTACAGACCTGTATGATAACTGTGGGAAGGCAAAGTGATGCTGTGCACACTTATGTATGTTGTTCTGACCACCAGAAGTCACTGTAACTGCCTGATGTCATGGATTTGAAACAGAGCTGGTAGGCAAATCTGAGCTATATTTTTCTCAACACTTGGCCAGCATCATCAGCAAAAGCATATACAGCAGAAAGATGATTTCTGTCTAAACTAAGAACCCCAGACGCATCCAGCTGTGGGGATAAGGTAGGTTCTAGCTGCAGCAGATAGTCTCTGATTAGACTCCCAAAACATCAATCTGAGATGCCATAATGAGAGCAGGATTCATGGGGTTATTAAAAAAAATCAATTACTGACAAATCAATATATTTTGCTGCTATTTCTGCCTCATTGTTTTATTTTTTCATAAGGTCTGCAACTTCAATTAAAGATCAAATGTGTTGAGCTATCATACCATTAATTGTTCAGAATTGTTTAAGTACTCTTAGTTATAGAATCAGAATCATTTAGGTTGGAAAAGACCTTTAAGATCATCAAGTCCAAGCATTAATCTAGCACTGCCAAGTCCACCACTAAACCATGTTCCTAAGCATCACATCTACACATCTTTTAAGTATCTCCAGGGATGGTGACTCCACCACTTCCCTGGGCAGCCTGTTCCAATGCTTGACAACTCTTTCAGTGAAGAAATCTTTCCTAATATTCAATCTAAACCTCCCCTGGTGTGACTTGAGGTCATTTTCTCTTGTACTATTGCTTGTTACTTTGGAGAAGAGACCAACACTCACCTCATTACAACCTCCTTTCAGGTAGTTGTAGAGAATGGTAAGGTCTCCCCTCAGCCTCCCTTTCTCCAGGCTAAACAATCTAAGTTCCCTCAGCTGGTCCTCATATGACTTGTGTTCTAGACCCTTCACCAACCTTGCTGTCCTTCTTTGGACATGTTCAAGCCCCTCAATATCTTTCTTGTAGTGAGGAGCCCAAAACTGAACACAGTATTTGAGTTGCAGCCTCACCAGTGCTGAGTACAGGAGGATGACCATTTCCCTAGTCCTGCCGGCTACACTTATTCTGATACAAGCCAGGATGTTTTAGGCTTTCTTGGCCACCTGTGTACACTGTCTGCTCATATTTAGGTGGTTGTCAATCAACACCCCTAAGTCCTTTTCTGCCAGGCGGGTTTCCAGCCACTCTTCCCCAGCCCTGCAGTATTGCATGGGTATGTTGTGACCCAAGAGCAGGACACAGCACTCAGCCTTGTTAAACCTCACACAGTTGATCTTGGCCCATCAATCCAGCATGTCCAGATCCCTCTGTAGAGCTCTTTGAATGAATGTTGTTGTCTTTTATGGCAGAAAGGACCATTGCCTCTCACAGAGACATTGCAGCTGTAGTATAATGTCCCACTCGGTATCTATCATTGCTGTTCATGATGAGTGCTTGTGGTTAGAGAGTGACTTGCAAAGATCTGTTTTTCATCTCCAACCTCACTACCAGTGCCTTTGCGGTTAGTCAGTCAGACAACTGATGTAGGTGTTTTGAGTTGAACACCTAAAAGTAGAGGGCTCCAAAATGGGTAGCACCTTTTACTCCCCTGCACTTCTGATTTGCTTGTTTGTTGTGGATTTTTTAGTTGGGGCAGGGAGGGGAGTGATTTTTACTTCCTACAAAGCTCTGAAATCTTTGGGTGGAAGACTTTGTTAAACTGTCCAGAGGCGGTGGGAAAAATGCCCAGTTATTTCTTTGATGGGCTTTAGAATAGAGTATGTCTAGAATACGCAACCACTATATTTTTCTTCCTACATTTGCTGCTTTTTATAATATGTTGAGAGTACAGTTTATTACCCTTAGGGCTCTCTTCTGCTTGTACTTTTCCTCAAAGGACTGACATAAAAAAGCAAAAGCAAAAAAAAAATCAAAACAATCTTTACTACTCCAAACCATGTAGTAATCTTGGTATAGTCTGCACATATTCTTAGATCTCATTGAGCTTAAAAGGAAGCTTCTTTTAAATGCATCCATTCTGAAAAATATTCTCTCTTGATTAATAAGAACAAGAACCATTTCCTTTAGACTCATGAGTTTGCTTTCATGGATTTTCCTTCAAGCTAAGACTTACTGTGAATACTACAAATAAATGCCACCCTCATATCCCTTATTGAACCTAGAAATACCTTTGTAAGTGAAGATCAAGAAAAGTAGCTGACAAGAGAAAGGATGAGACTATTTCAGGAAGATGGATCTTCTACTCCGGTTTCTGAGGTACCACATAAATCTCCTTCATTTATGCTGAGGTTCAGGACAGAATTCACCATGAATGTATCTGTGTAGTCAAATATAGTGCATTTCTTTGCGTGTACGTGAGTAATTTCCAAGGCAAAACCATCTACATTTGTGCAGAGGTACACCCATACTAATAGTCCATCTAAGAGTCAGGACTTCTTTGCACACATACTGTCATTCCTAACTTGACTACATATGTTCAGAATTAGAGATGCTTCCTGTTTTACTAACTCCAACAATAGGCTAACCAAGCACATAGTTGTCGGCATCTGGCTATGCAGTTGTGTTTTAAGAAAGAGCCACAAGTATGTTCTTTACTGTAATTCTTTACAGACATCTCTTCTACTTTATGAGAGGTACAGAGTTCCCCACTACACCTTCTAGCAACAATCACTTCTGTTACTAATATAAGAAGCTATATGAAATCCCATCACAGAAGATTTAAGAATATTTTTGTAAAATTATGTCCCCAGTGTCTTCATTGAATACCAGAAGTCAGATCTTGTTAGAGACCTATGGATATCGAGAGGGAGTTTGGGAAGCGGTTTCCATCACAATTCTGTTGCCAGAATGTATTTGTAGAGTTTAACGGTAGTTAGCTATCACCAGTTACTCTCATGTAGGTGAAGATAATCTCATGGTAACATGTTCAATGTGTCCCACTTAATACAGAAACAAAGTAATGGCCAAATCAGTTCACCTAATCTAGTGTCCTGATTCTATCTATGGCAAATATCAGGTGTTTCTAAGGAAATTCTCAATTATGCAGCAGAGAAATATTTAAGAATAAGATACTGTTCACCATACAGTGAAAGGTATATCTATTCTTTGTACTGAGCAAATGCAGAATCAGTTGCACGTAAGAAAGTCTCGTGCTAGCATTTCAGATTTAAGTTTTTCTTTCTGTCTCAAATCATGACAGCTTACACAGTTTCAGAACAATCATTTTGCTAGCCAAGAGAGGAAGCAACAGCAGAAGGTATGTGTAGTCACATACGGCCAGATCAAGGGAACCATCCGGACTTAATACCAGCTAAAGCTCTGGCCAGCAAATGTTCCAGATACCCAAAGAGAAATCTGCAGACACCTGGGTAGTCTGCATTGTGGCATACAAAACTCAGACTTAGGTCTTGCATTGCCAAAACTAGAAAAATCCCATTTATATCATATCAGAGAATCATACAGTGTTTTGGGTTGGAAGGGACCTTTAAAAGTCAACTCCAATCCTCCTGCAGAAAGCAGGGACATCTTTAGCTAGATCAGGTTGCTCAGAGACCCGTCCAAACTTGATCTTGAATATTTCCAGGGTTGGGACTTCTATCACCTCTGTGGGCAAACAGTTCCAGTGTTTCACCACCCCCATTATAAAAAATGCCTTCCTTATATCTAGTCTAAATCTACCCTCATTTAGTTTAAAACCATTACCCCTTGTCCTGTTGCAACAGGCCTTGCTAAAAATATTCTCTCCATCTTTCTTATAGGCCCCCTTTAAGTACTGAAAGACCTCAATAAGTCTTCCCGGAGCCTTCTCTTCTCCAGGCTGAACAACCCCAACACTCTCAGCCATTCCTCATAGGAGAAGAGTTCCAGTTCTCTGATAATTTTTGTGGCCCTCCTTTGAATCTGCTCCAACAAGCTTACATCTTTCTTGTCCTGAGGACCCCAGAGCAGGACACAGTACTCCAAGCAGGGTCTCACCAAAGTAGAATGGAGGGGCAGAATCAGCTTCCTTAACCTTCTGGCCACACTTCTTTTGATGCAGCCCAGGATACAGGTGACCTTCTAGGCTCCGAGTGCACATTCCAGGCTTCTGTCCAGCTTTTCATCCACCAGTACCCCCAAGTCCTTCTCTGCAGGGTTGCTCTCAATCCCTTCATCCTCCAGCCTGCATTGATACCAGGGATTGCCCTGACCCAGGTGTAGGACCTTGCACTTGGCCTTGTTGAACCTCATGGCATTCATTCACACAGGCCCACTTCTAGGGTTTGTCCAATATCATCTGAACTCAAACATTTTTTTATCCACTCTACCTCTAAAGAGCAGGCACAGTGGCTTTTGCTTGTTTTCAACTTTTACAACTTCTGCCAAAGCTGCCACAAAGATGATCTATGGAGAGTTTTGTGAGATAAGCACATAGAAGTTATAAGTAAAACTAACAGAGAGCCCTTGAACTCCTTTGTCAGTAATTTCTCCTATCTTTTATAGTACTCAGTCTTGCCATTTTTGCAAGACTGTAATTACAAGATGTTCTGGCATTCTAAAAAACTTCTCTATTTGATACACTGTTATTCTGTAAATAAATCTGTGAAGAAGTGCTTAAAGGTTTATTTCTCACTTTTTAGCAACTAGGCATAAAATATTGGGCTATAAAATGCTTACAAATTAGATTACTGGAAGTGAATAGAATGCATTGTTATCTACTGAACCAATGATA
The DNA here is from genome assembly GCF_000695765.1 of Mesitornis unicolor. Classification (NCBI taxonomy): domain Eukaryota; kingdom Metazoa; phylum Chordata; class Aves; order Mesitornithiformes; family Mesitornithidae; genus Mesitornis; species Mesitornis unicolor. The sequence goes on along the minus strand of NW_010194187.1, from coordinate 10,986 downwards.
GGTCAAATGGCAGTTTGAATTCTCATGGTGAATATGACTGTGACCTTCACATATACCATTGACAAAAAGCAATTTTATTTACATTTTTAAATCCACATAAAGGTGAAAGATGATACTGCTACAAAATGAAACATTAATTTTTTTTGTCCCAAGGCATAACCGAGCTTTCCCAAGGTCACATGTAGCCTGAAATGAAGCAAGACTTTCTTAATCGTGCTACCAGTACATTTCACCTAGATCTGGTGGCACTGGCAATCTATTCTCATTTACCAGTTGAAAAATCTCCTTTTTTTAAGATGGAGACATAAGAAATAATAAGAGACTGTTTCTTTTGTCCTTTAGCTGTTTCTGCACAAACAGATCACTAATTATGTTTGAGCTTCTCTAACAGGCTACATGTTTTAGCTATACAGAATAAAAAGGTCTACCCATTAAGAGATGGCAGGGTGGAAAATCCTTATCTGAAAAGAAATACGTCGCACTCTTTGGGACCAACAGCGCTATAATGTCTATACTTCTAGAACAGTATATTTAGAGAATAACTAGACCAATGTATAATTTGATACAATTTGCACATTTAAGTATTTAAAGAACAGTATTTTTCATTCTATGCATACCAAATGTAGCTACCTGTCACTCTTAATTAAAAAACAAACAAACCAACCTCATCCATTACATCCCAGCATTTCCTTTGTAAGCAGTTTTTCTGGGCCCCTCAGTTCAAGAAGGACAGGGAATTGCTTGAAAGAGTCCAGCGCAGAGCCACAAAGATGATTGAGGAAGTGGAGCATCTCTGTTATAAGGAGCAGCTGAGGGAGCCAGGTCTCTTTAGCTTGGAAAAGAGGAGACTGAGGGGTGACCCCAATAATTTTTATAAATTTGTAAATGGCGAGTGTCAGGTGGAAGGAGCCAGGCTGTTCTCAGTGATAGCCAGTGATAGGACAAGGGGAAATGGGAGCAAGCTGGAGCACAGAAGATTCAATCTGAACATGAGGAAAAACTTTTTTACTGTAAGGGTGACAGAGCACTGGAACAGGCTGCCCAGGGGGGTTGTGGAGTTTCCTTCTCCAGAGACATTTAAAACCCGCCTGGACATGTTCCTGTGTGACCTAGTCTAGGTGATCCTGCTCTGGCAGGGGGGTTGGACTGGATGATCTTTTGAGGTCCCTTTCAACTCCTAATATTCTCTGATTCTGTGTAAGCACCTCATGATGAAAAAGTTATTACTAAAAGTCTGATCTGTAACCACTATGTAGTAGGTAGTGTTATAAAGAGATTATAAATAGTAACAATAACTGCATTCTTCTAGCCATTCTACGTAACACTTCAAGCTTCTCCAAAGCACAACATTAAAAAAAAAAGCAAAAAGTATTTATAGGATAACTACATTTTGGAAAGTACTGTCATACAGAACACCTAGAAGTGTACATGTGTCTATAAATTACAGGTGGTTCTGATAGTAATGGCTATGATTAAGGTTGCCTGAAACTTCCTATAATAAGACCTTTTTTCAGTTGCTTATAAGTTTGCTGACCTCTGACCACCTGGAGTAAAATTTTCCCTGCAAAGTATCTGCCTCAGTATTTGTTTACCCCTTGTGGAAAGCTTAACACAAAATGGTTTAGAAAATAAGATTACAGGAAAATATACCTTGCTTTGAAAAAAGCAGTTCTTCTTTGAGAAGGCCTAAAGTTGCCTTTTTGGAGAAAGAAAAACCTTTGAAATGTGGTCGAGCATGGCTTTTTTGTCAGGTATATAATTTTTACAATTCTTGAAATGTCCATTCAAAGCCAGTCTAGTTTGTTCGGTGATCTTAATCTCAAATCTTAACTACTTCTTCCCAGAAGGGTCTTAGCTTTTACAGCTAAAAATCACTAATATTCTTTATATGCTTCAGCCCTCAGAGCTGTTTGCATGGAATAACCTATACATGATTCAGCTCTGCAAAACAGACTGTGCTTTTTCAGCAGAGACTTAGATGCACCAAGGTAGAGCATTCCTGCAATCCTTGTTCCTGACGTCCTAGACCAATAAGATAGGATGCTGAAGACAAGTTCTCCTATCCCTTGGCTGACAGGGACTGCTGGCTAAATCTAAAGAGAGCATGCAGTAGTTTGTTGACAGGTTTTTTTTATATGGGGAGCGATAGATACAAATAATTAAACAAAGCCAATTATAAGCTTAAAAATAATGGACAGGGAGTGAGGGTAGTGGCCTGCAAATTGGTAACTTGTTTCAGATTAACAATATACATCCATGGCTAACCATGAGTACTGCTCTTAAGGAAAAAATAAAAGGCTTCAGGATCTTGGGCACATAAACAGCTTTCTAGAAGTAATTAACTGTGTTATGATACACTGACAGGATTTCTTTAAAATGTAAGGACAAGAATTGGACTTGGATGTAGCTGTGAAGATAAAGGAAGTCTAGCAAGCAGATTAAAAACAGTAAAGCACAAGATTGCTTATGATTAGCATTAGCAACTTCGGAAGATCCTCCAGGCTAGATCCAGAATGTGCCTATAATTACTACAATGAAGTGCTCAGTCTCTCTGTTCCAGGGACCTGTGAGAGTTCATAACTTGGAATTAGATAACCACAGATCCCTGCTGGGAGACATTTTCTGAAAACATATTTCATAGAAGCTACTAAACAGTCCAAACTAAGCAACTAAAGGAAGACAAGGAATTAACTTAAACATTTTCTGACATTTCTGAGGCATAAACTGCTCCTAGAATTAGGCACCTTATTTTACTGTTGCTAATATGTCCAATGGATAGAGTTGACAAGGCAACATTATTTCAGCTTTCTGGTTCAAGAATTTCTTTCACATCAGAATAAAGTTTCTTGCCTGATATAGGGTTCTCAAAATCTGAAGTGTTTCCACTATGAATTAACTCACACATGTAGAGCCAAAGAGCAAGAGAGAAAGACTTAATGTCCCAGAACTTACCTACAAGGAGATTCTGTTTCCTGAGTGAAGGAGCACCTGAGTGCACTAAACCAAGCAGAATAAAAAGAACAAATAAAATCAAGAAAATCCTCCAGATTATTCCACCAGGTAGTGGTTAAAGCAATTGCCTCAGAATTTTGAGTTTTGGGTTTGCACTTCCTGAAGCAGAGGAAGAAATGGAATTACTTAAATCTATAGCACAGGCTTCAGACACTGGGCTGGTAAGAAAACAGTGGATGGAGGACAAAGGAAGTGAACAGTGGAAAAGTCCTATGACCTACCATATCTGGGGGGTTTGTGTGTGTGTGTTTTTTCTCTTTTTTTAAGCCTAGGGTTTTACAGACCCAGTTGAATCAAATTCCCAATGGCCAGCACTGCCTTATTTTTTGCTTTCTTGTGCCTTTGTGAGTCAAGAGCATGATTATTAGAGAAGTTATGGTATTTTAGGCTGCAGTGGTGGCACTTAAGCTCAAAAATAACCCAGAAGTCTAACTATCACAACTGATACTAATTCTGTTGTAAGTGATGATAGCTGAATATGAGGCACAGTCATTTATATGGGAGCAGAGCTTAGCCACATGTTGTTAGCTTCTTACAACTCACTAATAGGATGCTTGAATGTGTGACTGAAGCTGACAGCTGAGCCTAAAATGATCAAAACAAGATTTCTATGATCTGACTTATATCAGTCATGGGAAAGGTACTGTACACTGAGGACATGCACACTGAAAAATGTCCAAAGATTATGTTCAGACTGTCATGAACTGAAATCATCACACTAAAGAAACGCAGAGTTTGAGTGCATGGTTGATGTGAAGTAATCATGATGTAATTGAATATGAAGTAGTTAACCAATTAAAGCTAGAAGCTGTGATAGAAGACAACAAAGATAAAGAATAAATAATACTGCATGTAAGAGAAAGTTTCTGCACAGTCATTTCATTGGGTATTTACAGTGATAACGTAAGAGCAAAAAAAAAACCAAATGAGTTCAACCTTGACCGAAAGCCTGTGAATGAAGTCAGAGTCTTAGGTTTGTGGCTGACACAGACTCAGTCACTAATAAAGCCACATGCTGTGTAAATTATTCTTAAGTAGTCAAGAATGAAATAAAGGTCCTGGATTAAAGGATACAGACTCTCATAGAAATAGACATAAAAGGAGAAAAGACTGTGAAAGCTAAGCAATTGGGACAGAATGAATCTTTATTCAGATTCTGTTGTTTTGCTTGAAATTTTGTTTTGATTTCTAAGAAGGAATTTGCACTGGGATTGCCTTTTAATTACTGTACTTATGTTTATCCAACTTTAGTGACTCATATTTTAGATTCAACAGGATTTCATTAATGATGAATCTCCTGTTTCTTCAGGCATGAGAGCTAACAACATGCATTCCCTACCATTCCCAACAAACCCTCTAGGAAACATTGAAGTGACCACAGCAAACATTCCTTAGGTACTAAACAGGTCAAATCATGTGATTTTTAAAAAAGGTAGTTCCCATATAATGTTTACCTATCATGAAAACAAACAGAAGAGTATAACCTCAGGTTTATTTTTATAACCATTGGAGGTCACTTTTTATGCTGACAGTTCTCTACCTCGGCAGAAATACATTTAACATCCTTAAGTAACTTGAAAATTACTTTCATTGTCAAAGAGAACTATACCAATTAAAAAAAAATAGTTGAGTCCCTTTTCTGACAGTTTATCTTTATGACAGCTTTTGTTTTCTAAATATGTACTCAGAAAGCATTGGAAACTAGGATTAATTTATCAATGTAATTTCAGTTGGGTAGATTTTCCATCCCCACTGGGCATATTTATTGGAGTCTGACTGTAGCTGGTCACATTATTAATAGCAAACAATTTATTTGATTAATTTACCCTACGTTCCTGTTCATGAGAAAGCCTCTCCCATTTTGATTTCTTCTTTTTTTATTCATAAGCATTCAGTGGATGTTTTCAGCATATTTTAGTTCAGAGTTTGTTTGGGAGCTCTTTGTTTCATCTAATCACAATGATTAATTCTTTACTGGAGATGGTGTGACTTGAAATCTTCAGTTAGCATTGTCTTTGTTCCCCTGATTGACATTGCCACTGTAAGTGTAGTATCAGGAACACAGGTGCACATTGAAAAATGAATATAAAAAGCTGAGAATACAGGAGAACTGAAAGCTTCTGAGGAGTCAGAACTTTTATAGGTGGATCCTCATGCTATTATCCCAACTCGTTTCAAGCTAGTCTCATGTTTTTCTGTGTTACATTTTCCCAGCACAGAATGATCCTTCATCCATAACTCCTACAGCCACATGATTAGCTGCAGCTAAACCAAGGAAAAAAGGGCAACATGGACCACAGCCCATAGGAGATGCAAGTAGTCAATGAAATGACAATTACAGGATATACAAACAATGAGTTTGCTATTTTTACACAAGTTATTAACATAAATCCACTGTAACTAGCCTTCTGTAAACATGCTGAAGAGAGAACTATTACAAACATTTATACAGTCTTTGAGGTCCTAACAAAAAGGCAGGGCACAGAAGATTCCTAGAATTCAGGGATTATTCTTAAATCAAAAATCAGGGATTATTCTTAAATCAATCATGCAAGAAGGACCATACTCAAAGTGGGCTAAGTGGAAATACTGTCTTGGACTCAATCTAATTTCTCCATTAATATCCAAAGTTGAGGTAGGATAAAACTTCCATAGTGGCTCACTAGAACCATCATATTCCCACCAATGAACAACCTTTCCTCATGAATACATAGGCACATATGCTTCATGTTACCTGAAGTGTTTTACAGGTCAGGAGGTTAAAAACTTTCCATGAGCAATGGAAATGCAGGTGCAAAGTTAGGGAATGTAAAATGCGTAAGTAAAATTGAGCCTGGAACCTGTACAGCCAGCTGAATTTTAGCCTAAATCAACAGGCTTGCAAAGTCACAGCTCCACCTGTTGAGTTAAAGCAAATCATCCACCTATAACTGCTAGCAGTATAATGCATTTTTGGCCAGACATAGATCACTAATACTGTGCCATTTGGATTAAAAAAAAAAAAAAAGAAAAACAAACCCAACAACAAAAAAAAAACCAACATAAAAGCTTAGGGACAAATGATGTAGTCATTAGGTGAAGAAGTGCTGCAGCCATTGAACCACTCTGCCAGAAAACAAAAGGACTTGGGTCTAAAGGAAGGGTCTCATGGCAGACCAAAGACAGGACAACATTCTTCTTGGTAAATTTACTAAAGCATACCATAATGACAAAAACAATGTTAGAAATGAAAGCTTATAGAGCCCACTCAGCTCTGTTTAACTTCACAGGAGACTAAGTTGCTCAGACCAAAGGCTATGGATACCACACAGCCATACATAAGTATTATTTCCCATTTATTAGAAATGTTTACTTCTTCCTTTCTGTGCTAACTATGAATAGCTAATTCCCACAAAGCAACTCAAGCTAAAATGTAATGAAATATCACTCCCAACCACCTTATAAAAATGGAAATATTTATCAAGCTAAGGACACAATTTTATGACCAGAGAAACCAGTGGCAAAGTTCTCATGAGTCTGAATGATCTTGAATCAACATGCAAGTTTCTTCTGGAAGAAAAAATAAATAAGGGTGCATTTTTTGCCTTACATGGTCATCTTTCAAGTACATATTTCTTCTGAAAGGAAAAAGAAAAATCTGCAGTGGTCTGCAAAGAAATGTATATTAGTAGCAGAGAGACTTCAAATTTAGAGCACAGATCTAATACTGTATACAGGCTACACATGGCTTTCTCAGATATGCCACCATTTGCGTTTCTTTGTAATTCTAGAAAACAGTAAGTAGTGGTGCCTGAATATTTCAAAATCATATTTTAAAAAAAAGACAAATAGCTGATCTATCTGAAAACCTTAACTTTTGGTTCATTTCAGTTAAAGATATTTTGCAGACTATTTCTTCCAAAGCTAAATAAGCATTCTGAATAAGTCACAAATCATGATTCCAAAGATTCAGAATTAAGAAAATGATAATAATTATCCAATAATTAATGTATAATTTTATTATCCAATTAATTATTCTCCAATAACAATAAACAAATTAAGTTTAGGATAAGGGATGGTGGGTAGTGTAATGCTTGGTTTTAAGTATAATACTGTAATGGATCCTAAATAGCCCAGAGGTAAATTCAGCAAGTTCTTGGCAAAAATATTACTTTGTAATATTTATAAAGATATGTGATCTTTTCTGGCATGGAATAAGAAAATTTTATATCCTAAAAATTGAAATGCAAAAACCATACTGTATTCACTTTCTTATGATCCTTCTTCAGTAAAGCACAGAAGCATATGTGAGGAGGTCTCCTGACTCTAGTTAAGCTTGTGTTTTGCTTCTAAAAAATAGTCACAAACCATTGGTATCTACTCTGAAGTGTCTGTTACAACCCCATAATTTTCAAATATTCTATAAATTATGAAGTCTAAAAGCAGCACTCACACCTTCTCTAATGTACTTAGTCACGCATTTCCATATTCATTTGGATTGCATTACACTGAAAGACTGAACCACATCATTACAATCTGCTAATCCACTCAAAAACTTTTCCAAGACTCTCACTCCATTCTAGCTAGCAAATATTCTGTGCCTTTAGGATGCAAACACAAGCTATATTCTGATATATTTATAATTCTGTGTGATAGTATCTTATTCCAATGACTAGTACAGCCAGCATTGCTGCTCACAGAGTAAGGATGCACACAGCAAGAGGTACCACCATTTGATTCAGTACAAAGAAGCTGCACATACAGCAGATGATTCACACAGAACATCATCTTTTCAAGGGCCAGAAAATGTTGTTTCTTACTCACCCAAAGTGATCACTCACAGAAGTGGCTTCATTGAAGTTAAGGATATCCTTTGTGCAAGTGTGCTGGTATTGTCTGGGATAGAGTTTATTTTCTTCATAGTACCAAGCATGAAGCTAAATTTTGGATTTGTGCTGGGAATACTGTTGCTAAAACACTGGTGTTTTAGTTGTTACTAAGTGGTGTTTATACTAAGTCAAGGACTTTTCAGTTTCTCATACTGCCCTGCCAGCAGAGGCTAGGAAGGCACAAGAAACTGAGAGGGGACACAGCAAGAAGAGCTCACCCAAATGAGCCAATACCATATAATGTCATGCCCGGTATATAACCTGAGGGAAAGACTGGCCATGGGCCACTGCTCAGAAACTGACAGGGCATTAGTCAGCAAATGGTGAGCATTTGCATTGTGCATCACTTGTTTTGTATATTCCAATTCTTTTGTTAGTAGTAGTATTATCTTTTTATTATTATTATTATCCTTATTATTTTCTCCCATTTCTGTCGTATTAAACTTTCTCTCAATCCATGAATTTTACTTCCTCTGACTTTTTCTTTCTCTGCTTTTACTTTTACCCCATCAGACTGAGTGATGGAGAGAGGTGTATTGTGTTTTCTGTGAGAGATTTTTTGGTTTTGGTAGTGGAGGAAGGCTATGGACATAGCCCTGTAAGAAGCTACCTGAAAATAAAGCTCCCCCCCTCCAATGTCAGACTCACCTCTGAACAGGGCCAAGCCAATCAGCGCCCCTGCGAATTAATGTATTCAAGAGGGGGTGCAGGGCATGCTCTCACTGTCTCTCTTGCACTGGCTTCGATCAGCATGGCCCCAGGTGAGGGTAGCACAGCCCCGGCCCTGTCTGGCCGGGCTGGGCCAGTCCTACCCCAACTTAAGCTTAAGCCCTGCTGCAGCTCCAGCCTGAAAGAAAGAGCCAGAAACTCTTCAGAACCATCAGAAGGGATCTGCAGTGGAGAAAGGAGTGGGACCTGAGAACAACTTCAAAAACACCAAGGTTGGTTGAAGGAAGAAAGGAGAGGGTGATGGGAAGGGAGCAGAGCCAGTTCCCCCTGCAACCTGTGCACCACATCGCCCCGCCTGCAGCCTGCAGAAGCTCACTGGTTGGGTCAGAGCCACATGAGCAGGTGGCTGCCCCCGAAGAAGCCGTGACTCTGGGCAGTGTGTGCTGGAGCAGTTTGTGTGTGAGGGAACTGTGATCATGGGCAGACCCACAGTGGAGTTTTGTGGACTTGGGTTGAAGCAGTTTTGTGCATGAGCAAAACTGCAGCTGTGGGCAGACCCATATTGGACTCTTGTGGATTTTTTCTCCTGTGGGAAGGACACCACATGGAAGCAGAGAGAAAGTCTGGGAGGAGTCCTCCCCTATCCCTGAAGAGAAAGGAGTGGCAGAGACCACATGGCACAAACTGACTGCAACCCCTACTCCCATCTCCTTTTGCACCCCTGGGCAAAGGGGGGGAGCTGAAGAAACCGGGAACAAAGCTGAGCCTGGGAAGAAGGGAAGGGTAGGGGGAAGGTGCTTGACTTTAAGATCTGGTTGTATCTCTCATTGTTCTACTCTGATGTTGTTGGTAACAAATTAAAATTGTTTTGGTTTTTTTTTCTCTCTAAGATGAGTCTGTCTTTTGCCTATGACTGTTTAAGTGATGAGAAGCCCTCCCAGTCGTTATTTTGACTAGCCCCCTTTTTGGGGCATCATGGTGCTCAGTTACGCACTGGGCCTAAACCACAACAGGAGGGAATGAGCAAGCAGCTGTGTGGTGTTTAGATGCCTGCTGAGTTAAACCACAACAGCAAGTAAGAGCTCAAAGTCCCAGTGTTTTATAATTCTGATATTAGAAAGTATTGTAACTAAAGGATATAACTCTTGCAACTGTTTGCAACATGTACTACACTACCATCTACTACAAGCAAGCCAATTAAGCAAATGGGATTGTTTGTGGAAGTAGAGAGAAGAAATAAGTAGGAATATAAAATTATGGGCCTTATTAAGGTAATATCCATGACAGATGAAGGCAGCAAGATGGAGCCCATCTTTATTAATGGTGAAGTTCTTGATGTACTATTTACTATGCACATCTTTCATGACACATCTCTGTATTTGTACTCTTTCTTATTTCCCTGCTCTTATTAAATTAGAGTCAAATTACAAACTAACATTCTGAGTTTAAACAAACCAATATTTTACAATATTGGTATTGACTGTGCAACAACCATGAGGACACCACTTTAACATTATTCCTATTTTAAGTCCGCATCTTCTTTTGCATGGCTTCAAATGGATGCTATGGATGAGATTGTAAATATGAAATGCAGACCATTAAATTTATATAAGTAGTTTTATATACCTGAAGGCCTATGACAACATTTCTTGACAAAATACCCTAGCAGAATTGTTTTTCTGATGTTCAATCAAGAATGGCTTATAAAAATTAGTGTCCAGATAAATATTACAGTACAGGTGGTCTGACCTATTCATAACAGAAATCCCATTAGTTAAATTTTTTTAAGAGCTGTCAATTACTCTTTCAATTTGAAGTGGCATCTGAATAATCACAGGCAATCCTCAGTGATAGAAATGGTCTACTTAATCTTCATCAGGATACAGAATCTGCCCTCCTCACACAAGTAAACCATTGATTTACATAGGTATTCTATCTTGCATAACACTGCAGGATCAGGCCACAGGTGCTGCTGTATAGGAGCCTTTGTTTTTCAACTATGTTCTCAATACATGTCTAGAGTGTGTCTTCTTTTTTCTTTTTCCTTTTACCTAGTGGGTCATATGCACTTCTAAGATAAGTGCAGGAAATACTGTGTCAGCTGAAAATTCACTCCTACAGAATGAAGGGCTGACATGGGCAGGGGGAGGACCAGGGACATAAGACAAGTTAGTCACTAATAATTTGTAGTGTTACTTATGTTATTTCTGACAGGCAGAATCACTACACTCACAGGGCCAGATCCAAAACTACTGGAACTGTTAGAAATAATCATTGAGTTCACAGATTTCTGGATCAGAGCATCAGATATTCTAACTAGGAAGGTAAGTAGCATCTTCTGACTTTTGACTGAGGATGCTATATTGGTTAGATTTTAAGTGCCTCTTTACTTTTCTTTCTAAATAAATAATATAAATCTAACGCATCATAAATTATC
>NW_010194186.1:0-3357 GCF_000695765.1 Mesitornis unicolor | reverse complement strand
TCAAGCAGGACCTGCCCTTCCTGAACCCATCAGAGGGTTTATTTCAACAACAGAAACTAAATTGATAATAGAAATTAAAGTAGCCAAAAACCTGGTATTTCTTGCGCTGATCCCGGTGCAATTCCAAGTCTCCCGGATCACATCGCAAAGTTTCTCCTCGCTGGTCCCAAATTGCGATAAAAAATTTAGGTTTTAATATAAAAGATCTGCAAGTTGGGATGGCGCATGGGTGAACATCACCTCTAAAACTTGGCTATCTTTAATTAAGAAGTTAATGCCGACGAACGATGCTGCGCAGGGCAGGGGATGATGTCCAACGATCCTCATTAATATCAGACTTTAACGACCCTATTTCCGCCTCAACTCCATCATATCCTGACACGGAGCAGCAAGGTCTTGATGTTCCCTCCAGAAATTAAGCCCTAATTAGCCGGCTACGTGCTGATTAAAAGAAGACGCTAAATGACTCACCATCCACTGGGGCATGTGGAAAGCGGAGGGGGCGGCGTTGTGGTCCCAATTCTCCATGGGCAAAACTCCCTGCGTTCACATTGGGAAGGGGATCCACCAGCCAAGCCCCTAAATTTTGACTCGCCCAATGATGAATTCAGTGGCCGGATCTTCTCCCAGTTGAGATCTTCGTTATGAATCCCCCTCCTTAATGAATTGCTCAGGGGCGGCTCCGAAATTTCCCTCGGTTCCTCATTTCTGCTCAAAAGCCCCGGGTGGAGCGCTCAGATCCAGCCCAAATTTCCAGCTGCGATTTCACGCCAACCCCGGCTCCCCTCAAGGTTTGAGCCGAGACCAAATGAGAACAACCTCGCCATGAAGCAACGGAGACATCTATCCAAAATCCGTCCCCGAAAACACCGACACCCTGGCCGATACAGCGGAGGCACGCCGATATTCAGAGCTGTAAATCCGGATTACGCTTGGCGCCGCCAAAACGTGGCGCGACTCGGAACAAAACGGCACACGGACGGCTCAAACGATGGAGGTTTTCGGCTTTAGATTCCATACAGACAGACACGAAGTTGATGATCCCGTGGCCGAGCGCAGAACCGGCTGAGGATTGAAAAACGATGTGGGTGGAGATGGATCCTAAGGAAAAGCGGCGAGGGGGGCGGCTGCGGGGCTGCAGCGCCCTCTGCCGAGCGCCTCCGGGCCTGCTCTGCGGGGGGAGACGCGGAAAGGGAGGTGTGGAAGGCAGAGGGATCACAAAGGGATCTGCTGGGGTTGCAAAGGGATCTCCTGGGATCGCAAAGGGATCTCCTGGGATTGGGACTGCAAAGGGACCTCCTGGGGTCGCAAAGGGATCTTCTGGGCCTGCAAAAGGATCTCCTGGGATTGCAAAGAGATCTCCTGGGATTGCAAAGGGATCTCCTGGGACTGGGGTTGCAAAGGGATCTCCTGCTCCTGGGACTGCAAAGGGATCTCCTGGGATCACAAAGGGATGTCCTGCTCCTGGGACTGCAAAGGGATCTCCTGGGATCACAAAGGGATGTCCTGCTCCTGGGACTGCAAAGGGATCTCCTGGGATCACAAAGGGATGTCCTGCTCCTGGGACTGCAAAGGGATCTCCTGGGATCACAAAGGGATGTCCTGCTCCTGGGACTGCAAAGGGATCTCCTGGGATCACAAAGGGATGTCCTGCTCCTGGGACTGCAAAGGGATCTCCTGGGATCACAAAGGGATGTCCTGCTCCTGGGACTGCAAAGGGATCTCCTGGGATTGCAAAGGGATCTCCTGCTCCTGAGGCTGCAAAGGGATCTCCTGGGGTTGCAAAGGGATCTCCTGGGATTGAAAAGGGACCTCCTGCTCCTGAGGCTGCAAAGGGATCTCCTGGGGTTGCAAAGGGATCTCCTGAGATTGTAAAGGGATTTCCTGCTCCTGGGTTTGGGGCAAAATCTCCAAAGGGAGCAAAGGGTTTTCCTGGGATCACAAAGGGATCTCCTGCTCCGGAGACTGAAAAGGGATCTCCTGGGATTGCAAAGGGATCTCCTGCTTCTGGGGTTGCAAAGGGATCTCCTGGGGTTGCAAAGGGTTTTCCTGGGATCACAAAGGGATCTCCTGCTCCGGAGACTGAAAAGGGATCTCCTGGGATTGCAAAGGGATCTCCTGCTCCTGAGGCTGCAAAGGGATCTCCTGGGGTTGCAAAGGGATCTCCTGGGACTGCAAAGGGACCTCCTGGGATCGCAAAGGGATCTTCTGGGCCTGCAAAAGGATCTCCTGGGATTGCAAAGAGATCTCCTGGGATTGCAAAGGGATCTCCTGGGACTGGGGTTGCAAAGGGATCTCCTGCTCCTGGGACTGCAAAGGGATCTCCTGGGATCACAAAGGGATGTCCTGCTCCTGGGACTGCAAAGGGATCTCCTGGGATTGCAAAGGGATCTCCTGGGACTGCAAAGGGACCTCCTGCTTCTGGGATAGCAAAGGGATGTCCTGCTCCTGGGATTGAAAAGGGATCTCCTGGGATTGAAAAGGGATCTCCTGGGGTTGCAAAGGGATCTCCTGGGACTGCAAAGGGATCTCCTGGGATCACAAAGGGATGCCCTGCTCCTGGCATTGCAAAGGGATCTCCTGCAATTGCAAAGGGATCTCCCAGAACTGCAAAGAGATCTCCTGCTGCTGGGATTGCAAAGGGATTTCCTGGGACTGCAAAGGGATCTCCTGCTGCTGGGACCATTCCCATCGCTGCTCTGTTTTCTCACCAGATGAACAATTCAAACACCAGAAACGCTGGGGTCTGCAGTTTGTGGCTAGGACGGGGGGCAGGAGGCTACGGGGAAAACCAGGCACAGAGGTGGAATTCAAATCTTCCGAGAAACACCACGCACAACCCGACCCCCACAGATTTATTTTGTCTGCATCACCGCCAAAGTCCCTTCCCCAATTTCTGCTGAATTATGGGAGGTTTTTTTGTGATATTTTCACGCTGTTGGCAAGCTCACCCTTCCAGATTGAAAGACGCTCCTGTGCAGCGCTGCCTTCAAGCCTTCAGGCCATTTTCTTCCCATCTCCAAGCAACACTAAGCTGAACGTGAGCCAGAAAACCCCTCTTGATCTAAGCACTCCCTTGAGCAGCGACTCAAGCAGCTGTGGAGCCTGGTAACATCAGGAGAGGCCGCAGGGCACAGTGGTCCCTCATCGGGCCAACATCTGAGATGTTCCCACCAGGCACAGAGCACCACTGGGCACCAGATGCATGGGTTTTGGACAGCACCTCTATTTCTGCACAGCCAGCAAAGTGTTTCCCAGAGTGGTAGATGCCTCTGAATGCTGAGCATCCTTCAACAAGGCCAAGGGCAAGGTCCTGCACTGAGTAAGGGCAATCCCAAGCACAGACCCAGGCTGGGT
>NW_010194185.1:0-23763 GCF_000695765.1 Mesitornis unicolor | reverse complement strand
TTGTTATACGTCGCAGAAGGGCACACAGCGTTAGCTAGCCATTGGGCCCAATTTGATTTGATCTTCACTAACTCCATCCTTGATTCCTAGTAGACAACCTTGTTTTTCTGTTCATTTTCCATGTAGCTTTTAAATTCATAGTTTCATTTATTCATATTATACATGAATATTCATATATTCAAGTCTTAGTGTTCCAAATTGATTCCCCTTAGTATAATTTCTATATCTTTCTATCCCTCTTGGCTGGACGTGTTCTTTCTAATGGTCAAGAAGATGCATGCTTTGAAACTACTGTAAGAGGACGTCCATCACAGAGTGTTTTGAACAGAGTGTAAAGTGTCCTGGGACTACAAAATTATTTATCTTAGGAGAAAAATAAAATATGTCCAAAGTTAGAGGGATTTTTGGAGAGTAAAGCCTGTTTGCTATAATAGAAATTGTGTTGTGTGATGACATGGACATAGTTTTGACTGGAAATTCTGAGGTACTTTAAGTTCTTTTACATAAGTAATAGTTACTGTACAAAAATGATGCAATCATAATTCATTTAAATGAAACGAATAAGTCTGTCCAGCCAGAGTGACCTTTTTTTGTTTTAAATTACTGTGGTAGAAAGTGAAATCCTGCACCTTGGCTTTAGAGCTCGCAAAGCCGGTTCCCCCCAGTACAGCCTCGCAGTGAATGAATGAATGAGTCCTAATGGACATACCTACCCAGGAAAAACCTGTTTATGTGACGCATCTGCTTTACATTGAAACATTGGCTTTCCAAGAATGTTTCAAGCTGTGTTGTGAGGCATGAAGAGGTCAAATGACTTACCCAAGTCTTGCAAAATGCCAGCTGAAATTAGGATCTAATGTGCTTCTGGCTTGGTTCAGGTTTTAACTCGAGCCACTGGAACACAAAGCTGCTTAGCCAGGCCGGGAGGGAACCTGGTGCAGTCGGCTTTACTCTTACAGATCACAATTGAAAATGCTTAGGGATTTGTCTGTGTTTCCAAATCCCACATGAAAGTGTCGTTCGGCTTGAGAGGGGCAGAAAGATGTTTCTTGTTAACAAACTATCCTCATAAAATGCTAGTTAATAAGTGTAATAGGAAATGTGCTAATTGCTTACTTACATTTCCTTTTGTCTATGGAAGTCTTTAATTACAAAGCAAGGCTGTTCTATGGCAAGGCAGAAGTGGGAATGAATCACATGAGGAAAAACTTTACTGTGAGGGTTATGGAGCATGGCCCAGGCTGCCCAGAGAGGTCGTGGAGCCTCCTTGTGTGGAGACACCCAAAGCCCTGGCCGTGTTCCTGTGTGACTGCTCT
This sequence comes from Mesitornis unicolor, assembly GCF_000695765.1. Taxonomy (NCBI): domain Eukaryota; kingdom Metazoa; phylum Chordata; class Aves; order Mesitornithiformes; family Mesitornithidae; genus Mesitornis; species Mesitornis unicolor. The sequence continues at coordinate 22,447 of NW_010194185.1, read as the reverse complement.
GGTGATCCTGCTCTGGCAGGGGTTGCACTGGGGGAGCTTTCCAGGGCCCTTCAACTCCTGATATTTGGGATTCTGTGAATCTTCTGGTGCTCTGCTGGGTGCTCTTCAAAACAAGTAGGTCGTGTTGCTTCCTCGCTGGGGGAAGTAGAGGCTTTTGGGGAGCACCATCAGGGCCATACCCTGGGATTGGAAGAATTTCCTTGGTTTCAGCTGCCATGCTCTGGCTTTGTTCAGGAGCTGAATGAGAAGTTTTTATCCAGAAAGAAAAGTACTGTCACTGAACACCATCACTCCTCAATGACAGGCTGAGCATCAGGCTTGTGTTTCCAGCAGCAGAAAGGTGCATTAGTCTTGCTGGAATTTAAGATGAAAGGCAGGGGAGTAGCACTTTTCCTTGGACTCTTCCACTTTACAACACTGTTCTGGTGAGGATATTACCCTAGCTTTCCTCTGGAAATTGGCCAGTGAGCCTTGTGAAAGTTTTATGGAGGCTTATTACTGCCTAATTCACCTTTCAAAATGAAAGGGAGATTTTTTTCAGTTGCTCTCCAGAACTTTGTAATCGAGGGCCAGAGATTAGACCAAATATTATAGTGTCTGAAACAGTTAAGGCTTCCTGATTTGTAATTAACTTGAGGCTTATACTTGATTCTTCAACAGGTGGTGATTTTGCCATATAGAAAACCGACTACTTTTGGATTATTATGCTCAAATACCACACAAAAGTGCTGAAAACCTTCCTTTTTTGTGATTTCTGATTCAGGAACGTTGTCTCCTATCAACATAATACTGAACACGCTGTCAGATGTGTCCAGAGAATGACTTACATTCAGTGTGGCAATGAAAATACCCATTAAACCTCAAAAGGGAACAAAACCTTTTGAAAGATCTTCAATAGTCCTGATTTTTTGTTATTGTTCTTTCGTGTCAGTGAAATATTTTTGTAGTTCTCTAGGAAAAGGTTTTATTGTGCTCCAAGACCTTAGCAAGTTGCTGTTTTGCCCATGAAGTAAATTGTTTTCTTATGCTTCGTGATTGAACATTAACTGAGACTGGTAGATGCTGGACTGGCTTCCCTTGGAATGATAACTGGTTGGGTGCAAATTTCTTGCTGAAGATGCTGGTAATGTTCTGTGAGAAGTGAGATCTGAAACAGATCTCATGGTTCTCTTCTTTCAAAAATTGCCAAAAAGCCCCAAATTAATTTCTCCTTTAGTTGCTTTATATTTTTTATGAAATGCTGCTGCTCTTCACAAAGTGTATAGACTCCCCTATGTGCTTTTTCACTGGAATTCATTTTACATCTGACTCTGGTTTTATTAACAAATGAAAACAAAGGTTTTTCCTATCCGACGAGTTGTATTGACACAGCAAAGCGGTGTGTCCAGGCTGTGAAAGCATCTGCTTGATTAGCAATGTGATACTTTTCCATGCCGTTTTCTTTCCATCAAGTTCTGGAAAGGAAAATAACACAGCTTTTAGCTGCGGACTTCTGGAGAAGAGTTGTGTTGTGCTGACGTGGCACTTAGGAGTAAAATTTCACCATCAATCAGGTTTGAACGTGGCACTCGCCATCATCACACCCAGCTGCTGCACAGCCTTGTTCACTGCTCTTTGAGGACACCTAACACAGAATTAACCCACTGCTACGTGAGATTGCGCAGTGCTGTTTTCATAGCAGTGCTTCAGATTAAGTTGTTCAATTTGCCAGGGGCTTATTTGCTTGATTTTCTCCATTTTAGAGACAATATTAGACAAAAGCCAAAATAATCAAGCTTCTTCTAGTTTTGAATGGCAAATTGAAAATTCCAAGCAGTTGTTCTGCAAGATATAGAATTGTTCTTGGTCACCATGCAGCATGGTGGGGAGGAGGGTAAGTGGAAGAAATTAGCCTGGTTTAAAAGGCATGAACTTGTTGCAACTCTCAACCGAGGTGATCTGTGAGGTCCATTCAAAACAGGAGGAAACAAAACCTTCAGTCTGCTGCATCATCTTGTCAAAGCATCCAGGACAAAACAATTCTTTAATAACAATATTAAAACATTTCAAAACTCAGTGCTTTAACGCTGTGAGTAAGGATTTGGGGTTGTGTGCAATTGCTGCTACTTTTGCCCTGTGCTGGGGCATTGGTTGGGGCATCGATGGAGCCTGGCAGATCCTGGACCATTCTTTTTTAATGTGGATAGGTTTGGATGGTTTTGGTTTGACTTTTATTTTCCTTGTTCTTTTTTCACTTTCCCCTGTTTCTTTTATAAATTCAGTGCAATCTGTCTGACCTGGAGGATTCATTTCAGTTTTTCCTTTTCCAAACCTGTTCTGGTATTTTGATAACGATAGAAAATCAAACTTGTAAGGTAACCCAGCCTTCCTGAGACAGGATTATTTTCAGATGCCATCAGATGAAAGAATTATCACAAACTGAAGTAATTTTATGGCATAGAGCTCTTATGCAAAACACAGATGCAAATAGGATGCCAGATTATTTTAGGTATTATTTCAGTTGAAATCGCAAAAACGCTGTAATGAGTTACAAAAACAGCAAGGTAGAGAATTGCCAGTCTCACTAAAATAAAAGGTGTAATTCTGTAACCTCCTAGCAGCCAGCTATCTTCAAACCACTCTATTTCTAAAAGAAGCTGTTTGGCTCTAGTGGCCCGTTTTCGAGTTGCGTGACTTGGAATAAACACTTCTCGTGGCCCAGCACTGCAGTGTCACAAATGCTCCTCTTTAAATTCTTAAAATTCTTAAAAGAATTCCCTGCTTTTTGTTGTTGTTCGAGTTGCGTGACTTGGAATAAACACTTCTAGTGGTCCAGCACTGCAGTGACACAAATGCTCCTCTTTGGTTTTGCAGTGTAACTCTGAAAAGGATTCCCTACTTTTCGTTGTTAGGTAAAAAGAAAATAACCAACTGGTTCCAATTTCAGAATTATCTGTCTTTGAATTGCTAAAAATTGTGATTTAAATACAAGTATTGAAGTGACAAACTCTTTATCTTCTGTACATGTCTTGTGTCAGTTCCTGATTTAAATACAAGTATTGAAGTGACAAACTTTTTCTCTTCTGTACACGTCTTGTGTCAGTTCTGTGCACGTGCACAGTGATTTCTGTTTGATGCTGATGGTAGCAATGCCAAATTCTGGGTGCTTTCTGTGGTAGGAATGCTATGGGATGTGTTGTTCTCTTCTGAGAGAGCCCTGGTGCAATTCCAGTGTCACTTTGGTTACTCATCTGTGTGCTGCAGAGCCTGTCACTTCATCAAAAATTTGGAGTTCTCCCATTCCTGTTATTCATAATAATTACTGCGCTTACTCATCCCTAGCTTACCTACAAGACTGAGTACACATTGAACATGGAACTCATCACAATATTGTGATGAATTTACCCCATATTCCCCTATTTGTCCACGAAACATTTCCTACTTCCAGAAGTCATGCTGGAATTTGCAAATACTCAGGTAATTCTGAAAAGCTACGAGACTTCCAGTGTGTCGGCTGCTATTTCTCAGTGTGCTCCCAAATAATGGGTAACCAGGACCCTGCTAAAGGCAGTAGAGTGGGCTTGGCAAGTTTAATTGCGGAATTGCCTGTGCCTCACTTCTTCTCTTGGACTAAAGTTAGTAAACATTATTCTTGATCCCTGTTCTGTAGTGGCCAGGTGAAAAGGCACATAGCTAGTTAGGACTCTGAATGTGTATTTCATGAGTGCGTTTCCAATTCTTAAAGATTTTTTTGGGGGAAAGGTATTGCTTCTGCACAGGCACTTTACTCCATACTGGTGATAGTTAGTGAGTAGTCTAACTTTTCAATTTTCGGATGCGCTGATCTCATTGCAGATTTGCTGGCATTTTTCCCTGTCTGGAAGGACAGGATATTTTATGCCTGCTTTACCTTCTTACAATCATTTAGCTCATTTCTGCAGCTGGAATGGGATAATGCTGGAAATGCTAATCCACGTCTAGGAAACCTCTGCAAGCTAAAATAAAGCCTTGTGTACAGAAACAAATGATAAAATACAATTCTAAATTAATGTGAGAGTACACTCTTAATAAACTTCTGCTTGTACTGTGTACTTAATGCACGATGGCATGCCAAGTTTGTCAAGAGACAGCTCATTTTGGGCTTTCTTGTTTATGAACGCGACTTCCCTTCCAAACTCACATTGTGAGACCAGAATTAAACATTGTGAGTCAAACTACGGAAGACTCAGGTAGAGAAAGTATTAAGGGATAGCTCTTATACCTTTGCATAACGAAGTTGTTGTGTACTTAGCAATAACTTCTTAAGTCCATTATTTTGGGACTCCTGAGCAAATCTTGTGTCTAGCAGGAAATTAGTTTTTCTGATTTTTTTAATTTATTTTTTTTCCTTGCAGGTGATTTCTGTGTGTCTGTCTGTAGCAATGCTGCCCAATAACACAGGATGGGTACAGATGGCTGCAGCATTTTTCTCACCTATTTGGTATATTTTTAGAAGATAGTCTCAGGCAGACTCCAGATGTTTCAGCTGTACCATTTTCCTTGCTGGAAAAGATAACACTGAGCATTCTTCTTTCTGGCATCAGCCCCTTGATAATGCTTTTGTAGCCGAAAACTGAGAGTTGGAGCTGCTGGATGGACGGATGGACCTCCTGGCTGTTTCATTAAACTACAGGAGACCTATTTTACTTACAAACTGCCCTGCCACATTCCTATGCCTGGCCTCCTTTAAGCCTGGCATTTAGGTCCAATTGCTTGAAACAATCTCTTGTTGTAGCTGGTTGGGGTGAAATGGAGCTATCTGTCAATTTGAAAAGGTCACTGGCTGTGTCAGAATGACAGTGATTCCAAATTATCCATTAATCTCCCAATTTAAAATTGTCATCCTTCTCATTACAGCCAGCCAGCCACACAGGCTGGGGCAGACCTCTTCTCTTACACCCGTGGCCAAGCAGATTTTTATTTGCTGGCAGATAAAATTGGCAGTGCGCGCCAACATTAAATATTCATCGACTGCTCTCTGAACAGAAATGGCTGCTAACAGGTTGAGAATACATGAGAAAACAGCCAAAGAAATTGCAATTGATTTTCTTGTCTTATCTGCTAAGGTTTGGGCTATATGATTAGTGTAACGCACTTAGCATATTCCTATATTGGCCCGAGTCAAAGGGTAATAAATGCAAGAGCTTCCTTGCCCCTTTCACGTTCTTGCGTTGTCTCGATGTTGTTGACCTACACAGGACATTAAATGAAGGGTAAATAGTGTATAGAAAGTGTAATTCTCTATGCAAAATAAGATTTAATAGCTTTTGTGTTGTTGAAGGAATGGCTCTGGAAGATGGACAAAGCTCCAGATAAGGAGCTCAAGCCTAAGAGGTGTTTGGGTTTCTTACCCAGTATGAAAGTTTCAGAGAACGGTGGCAAGCTGTGTGCCAGCTGCTGCCCCAGAGAGGGAGGATGGGCTTTGACTCTGCCTCTCCATGTGTCTCATCCATCCCAAATCCTGCCTGCCCTTTTGCTCCTGTTTGGAACACACGAATCGTAATCTGGGGGCTCTGCTGAGGGGTCGGGACCCTGGGAACCGGGCAGTGCTGGAGCTGGCGCTGTCCCCTTTGTGACCGGGGTTGAAGGATCTGTCCTGGCACTGAGAATCCAGACAGCTTCTGGAGCTGCTGGTAAAAGGCACAAGGCCAGGAAGGGTGAAGAAAAGGAATTCAAGGCATATGAAAGAGCAGAAGCCACACTGTCATTTCTTATTCTGGAAACCAAGAGAGTGTGTGTGAACACCAATACCGAGGCAAAACTGTCAGATTGCAAATAATGATGGGTTTCCTGGCCTCATCAATCCTTGTTTATGCAGAGTATTTCTGTAAAGAAGCTGATTAAAATGTTTTACTTCTAGAAGGTATTTTTTAAAAAGTTGCTCTTTGACAACTCCTTTTTTTATATTTAGTTGAAGTTGTAACTGCCCACATACTTTGCTGATGGACAACGTGGATTTGTCCAATACTTTTCCTCTTATTCAGCTGTCTCTAATCATGATGCAATTGTGAATCATTGCTAGATGAAATGGAAAATAATCATAACGTTGCGTCCGTCAAGAAATGCAAGGTAAATATATGACTGTCTTGAAATTGGTTAAATACCAATTCAGGATCCAATTGGTTGAACCAGTTCGGGATACCAACGGATACCAATTCTCCCATTCAGGAATATTTTATTTTCCTTAGGAATATGGCTTTAGAGCATTCACTGAAGCCAGTGTGCGGGGATTTTTAGAATGTGCTGATCACTTCTTTGCTTATTTGTTATAGGTTGGACTTTTGAGCGTGTCCAGAGCTGAGCAATGGCCACAGAAGACTCTAGCATTATTTTACTTCTTTGCAGTGGCAATATTGTGTTCTTTCAAGGCAGAGGACACGTCGGGCATTTCCTGTGTACAAACAAGTATTGTACACCAAGGAAAGGACTAGTGAGACTTGTTATTCAGGCACATCAAATAAAGGATTAGAAACACAAGCTGTGTAGGCTGACTGCAGCTTTACCGGTTAAACTTTCCCTGCCAGTGAGCATCTGGGTTGTGTGCAGGTGTCAGCTCTGCTCACCGCTCCTTTGACCGCTCTTTTATGCGGTTTGTCGGGGTTGTGGAGAGCAGAAGGTGAGAGGAAAGCAGGATGTCTGTTGTTGTATCATGGATTCCGTCTTTTTCCAGCTCATTTCAGAGATATTTGACTTCTGGGGAAGGACGCGTGTGTATTTTTTACTCTAGATTTTCTTCTCCCTCTGTCTTCTGCAAGTTTAATTGCTCATTAAAAGGCACGGAGAACCACGCAGTGGCACAATGTTCTGATGAAACACCTAATGACTTTCAGTGTTTGATTTATGGACACAGCCTGAGTTACACAGGGGCTCGTGTCAGAACAGGCCGGAGATAAGCTTACATTTATCTATAGAAGTTAAGGGATAATTCTGTAAAAGCCTTACATTTTAAAGGAAACAAAGACAGACCTGTGGGAAGTGCATTTTCACAGCATGCATTAGCGAAGCCCAATCAACCTCCTTGTGGGAGGACAATTAACAGAATTAAAAGTTGGAATTTCAATTATCATACAAATTAGAGGGAAATTAATCAGCTCGTATTTTATGACTTGACTTGGCTTTGAGCATTGCCGCTTGAATTTTATAGCAAAACTTTGATTAATTGTGACACTGCATGAAAGCATAGAATCTTGACTTAGGTAGCGTTTTAATGCATGGCTCGCTTTCCATCTGCTACTCCAGCATGGGAGGCAGCAAAGTGAGATGTTGCAGAAGCAAAACCTTTGTTTACCCCAGCAGTACCTTCCAAAACCATGCCTTGAGATTTCTCTGCATATGCTGGAGGTTGCTTCTTGTACAGCTCCTATTTGTACTGTCTGACTACACAACGGGCTGGTTTATAATACTACTGCCCTGCTATGAGCCAGGTTCAGGAGTCAAAACATGTTCACTGATTGGCTGGAAACGTCATTTCAATATCAGTCAAAACCCAGCTTTTAGGGGGTTTGGGGATATTTTTTGTTTCTGCAGAGCTGGACAAAACCTTTTCAAGGAGCAGCCTAAATAACTTTGAGATGAAAGGGGATAAACGTTGATGCTGCGAGGCCTGCATTATGCATCACCAAGAGCAAAGCAGCTTCCTGTGAGATCTGAGAGCGTTCACGAGCTTCTGTGTGACCTTGGGAACTGCTGTCCTGGACAGCAATGCCTTGTTTTGGCAGGTATTTGAACTTTCTTTTGGACTCTGCTAATCAGAGCTTGAGAGCACTTAGAGCAGTTTGATGTGGCGCTATGGGAGTGTGGCACGTTGCAGTTCAGCTGCTGAAAATGTGGGTTTGATGAAATATTTATGCTTTTTGCAGTTGTTCTTTTTCACCCAAATGAAGTATTTTGGGGTTTGATTCCAGAGATCCAAAAGCTTGAGAGCTCCTTTTCTGGAAAACGGGAGCTCTAGATTCAGATTCTCCACGTAGAAAAAGGTGCTGAATTTGGAGCTTGCACTTTATCTTCATTTTCCTTTCCTCCTCTTTCTCTAGTAAATACCTGTTGGCTTGTGTCTGATAGTCCTGAAGGACATTCTTGCCATATTTGACGCTGAAAAACCAAAGAAGAACTAAAGCTAAGCTCAGTTCAGGATAAAATGAAGCCAAATGGTCTGCACTGCTGAGTTTGGGTGGTAAAAGCAAAATTCAAATTAAAAAAGTCTTAGAAAAACTAAACCTGTCCTTCAGTCAGAACAGAAGGCACAGACAGATTGCTGAAATAAAGTAGACCACAATTTTATAGGGTCTGAAGTTAAAAGAGGGAGCTTAATTATGGTGCTGGATTTAGTTTGGAGCTCAAGTAATGATCCAGGGAAGCTGGAGAGAAGCACTGGAAATGCCTGTGTGCTAATGAGGACCAGAGTAGCAGCTCTCTGTGCTAGTTAATTTGCAATCTATGTGGAGATCTGTTGGCAAGCCTATAAAATGAAGTTTTGTAAAAGTAATCACCACTTCAAAGTCTAGAGATACAGCCTCAGGAAACAGAAGCATGTTGACTGTTAAATTTCCATTTCGAACATTGTTTAGGAAGTTGATGTTGTTACTTCCTACCTGAATTGAGGAAGGCATGATATCCTCTGCACCAAACTAGACCTGGAGTTCAGCATTTCAAAAGGCAGTCAAGAGAAGACTCTTTTTTGGCAACTGTGCCAGATATGCCAGCTAAGACAACGTTATCCATTTAGAAATGGAAACACTAATCTGTTTGTGGATATTGAGCTTAACTGCAAAGGTTCAGTCCATTTGCCAAAAGGCTAAAGCCAGATCACCCTGATTTCTGCTCTGGATGTTAGTGCTTTCCTGGATTAAGACAGATCAGATGTGTGTATGATACAAAGTGTGTATGTAGAGTAAACCCTTTGGCCACTCACACAGGTGTGCAGAACCTCCAGGACAGCTCCAACAGCGTGTCTGTAGAATAACGTGGTGAAACAGCCCAAGGCAGGAGTGCTGTGTGCTGTTCTCTATCAAATCCCAGTGTGGTTTTGCATGGGAAGATATGGTAGGCAGGTCAAACATGCTGCTTCGAGCTCCACTGAATAGAGACGAGCCATCTCTGCTCTGTTCCCTCTCCTCAAGTGAGCATCTCAAGGCATGGATTCCACAAAGCTGCAGTGTTTGATGTGGGACAGGAGAAGGTCAATGCGCTGGTAAAGGTCCAGGGATTTAATGCAGAGCAGGTATTATGCAAATCAAACTAATTACTTGGTAGAACTGTCAGGTGGTCTGAATGGATGTGACCGTCAGGGTCTGCACAATGTCACTGATGGACATGTCGGCTTACTTGGAGTTCAGTTGAAAACACAATACTCTTTTATCAAAGGTACACGCACAACTTAATTATTGTGTCTTTTCGAAACACCTTGATTTTAAAGCTCGGAGAAGTTGAATAAAATCCTGCAAGGTCTGAGCACAACCTCAGCAGAGACTGATGGGTGTCGAATAGAACAGTTCTGGTTGGAAGGGACCTACCACGACCATCGAGTCCAACTACCTGACCACAGGTAGTGCTGCTCAGAGGTGCACAGCTGGTTCTGAACAAGTCAGTGCAAGTGCCCCAAGCAAGGCCACCAGCTCTGCCTAAAGAGCCTGAGAAATGTGAGTCTAGAGGGGCACTCTTCTCTGGAGATGACCCTCAGGGCTCATTTGGGAAGCTCCAAACTTCTGTACTGCTACTCTGGAGAGGTGCTTTGCTTGGCAAAGACTGAGGAGTCCTGCTCCAGAACTTTACTTCCAGAGGTATTTAATCTCAAGCAAAATGAAACCATTGCTCTTATGCCTCTAGTTGATTGTACTCCTTGTATGGCATAGAATATGCAGGATACCCTGCTTCTGATATCAAATGGTAGAGGTGCACTGCCATATAAAACTACTGCAAAAGACTAGCAACATCAGCTCCCAAAGGTGTAGTTTTGTCTGGATGCTTCTTTAAAATATTCAGTTCCTTGTGTATCCTGCAATTCCTTCCTGTTAATCAAGAAAGACATAAATCTTTATATATGAATGTTACACAGTTACAAAGAGATCCCTTCTAAAATTTGATTTTATCAAAGGAAGAAAAAGCATGGATGAGTGAGCATCATAATCTGTTGAAAGAGGTAATTATAGGCTGGTGGTACGAAGGGTTTTTTTAATCCTTTGAAAATGCATGGCCTGTTTGTGCATCCCAAGATCCACATGCCTTCTACTTGGAGGCTTCTAACGAGGCATTTGTATACCTTTTCCATATGGTAATTTCTGACCATCTGAGCAGCTGTCCCTACACTTGGTGCTATAGGAAATTAGGCAGCTGACCCATTGAGCTATTGTGCCTTCTAAAACAGTGGCCTGTTGCTCTTAGACTTGTCCTTACTTCTGCTTTTTCCACATCTTGGGTTTTGGACCCTCTTTCCCCAGGCTGGTCGTGTTTCTCCTGCAGTATTGAACCATTGGGAGCTTCTGTGCCCTCCTGTTACTGCATAATGTGGTGTCCAACGTTTACTTTGAGAGGTGCATTTGGAAGTAACAAAAAAGGGCAAAAAACCCCACTGTGGAATGCCTTATTAAATGGTATTTGAGGTTGTATTTCTCTCTGCTGTGCCAATTAGCACATTTATCTAGGAACCTGACTCTACTGTGCTGAATAGAAGAAAACTGTTGACTGCAAGCAAATTTGTCAGTCTTATTTAGCAACTTCTGTCAGAGTCTGTGACTTGGATCCCTATCCAGATGTGAGTCTATTCCATGTTGTTTTTAAAGAGTTCCTGAATATGACACAGCTGTTCTCTCTTCCAGATAATCTGGTATTTCCAAGCCTATGGATGGGATTTATTTGCATCATTTTTTCTCCACGCTTGCTCTTTGTCCACCTTTGGTGTTTTGCATTTGCAAACTGCTCAAGGAGGTACGTGGCTTCCTTTGACCCTGAGGAAGATATTGATGGGACTCATCATAACTTCAGTGTAAATTGGAATGACACTAATTTGTTTTCAGATATATGCTCCTGTCTTAAAGGTTTAGGTCAGTGCTTGCTGCTTTTGGCACACAGCACAGCTTTCTAAAGCCGGTGCTTGCTCCTTATCCTTGTGCATTAGAATTCGACGCTTTCTGAAGTTCTCCAAAGTCAAACAACTTATTAACATGAGCACAGTTGCTTCAAGTTGCATCTTGGTGCCCAGGGCTGTAAACATGAGAAGCAACTCAATATGATTTGTGATTCCTATTCTGTTCTCTGTATCATTAAATTCACGTACAGCTGCTGCGATGGGAGTCCAATGACTCCCCTTACTCCTGTCTGCATTGCCTAAAGATATATATCTCCTATTCAACATTTTTCATCAGCATAACGTTGCCAGTGAGTTTTTTAAGCGCTGAGGAGAAGTCATTTGCATTGCTTATGTATCAGAGCACATGCATGGTTCCTGCCACAGTGACATGATGTGCAATCTCTGCTGTTGTGCTGCCTTTGATGATGAAAGGAAGAAGAGGACTCCACACTTCGCAACATTTGAGTTCCAGCAGCTTTTTATTGTGCTATTTTTTTTGGTTGTTTGGGTCTGTACCAAACAGAGGACAGGGTGGAAAGGCTTGGATCTCCCTGTGCTGATTACAGGCTCACTTCAGCATTCATTCAAACCTGGAGAGAATGGATATGTAAGCCCAAAAACCCTTTATATGCTTAACCCGATGCTATTAGCATTTACATGAGAAGTCTAGACAGGAGATTTAGTGTTTGTATTATAAACAGTGTGTAGGAATCCCAAAGTTGTTTCTGGTAGCTGTGCAGAGGAATCTGCTTCTGCCTAAACTAAAAAAAAAATAGACCTGGATAGAGAGTGGGGAAGTAACTGGAACCAGAGGAACCAGCAAGAAAGAGCATCTAGGGAAGAAGTTCGAGTCATAGTTCTCATCGCTGACAACTTCCTCCTTTGTACTTATAGGACTTCTATTTCAAGTTAAATTATCATTTTTTTTTACTGCAAGGAAAGGTCACATATAGTAATTTATATCTTTGAAAGGGAAATGTGTGAAAAATATAGCTACATTGACTGTTAGTTAAATGTTAGCATGTTAAAACAGGGGAAGAAAATAGCCATCTTCCTTGCAGAGAGCGGTGATACTTGTTGCTTCTTTGTATCACCGTCCTCTGGAATTTTGAGTAACTTATTGGAGTATTCCTTCTCCAACAGTACCTTGCTTATTTCACCCCTTGGGCACTAATATGATGAAGATGGTAAAGGGCTAAACTTTTCTGGGTAGAACATTGAGCTGCTTTGTGATGTCCACAGGCTTCTGAGCAGTCTGACCCAAGAGCAAGCCCTAGCTGATGGACTGAGAAACCTGCCTTGGTCTATCATCTGTCTGCTTTGAACGAGGATTTAATCATCTTTAAAAGCCATTTCCTTATGGTGAAAATGGAGAGAGTTCTGCTTCTAAAGTCTATAGAAAGCAAATATTTTGGATACGGGCTTCTGTATTTCTAGAGATTTATGTGACTTCACCGGTTGCTGAGTGTCCATGAAAACATCCTAGGACATCTTTTGCTAAAACCTGCATGTAAGTATCACAGTGTATTTCACTGTGTACTTGATTTCATCTTTGATATTGCATGTGTGGGATAGAAGAGCTTATATTCTTGATTTTAAAAAAATCTGTGTGGAAGTTTCAGTTATGCTGCTCTAGCAAAAAGATGTGCCTCCCCATTTACTCTTTAATGAGGTCATGCAATTCTAACTGGAGACCTAGTGAAGAAGAATCCTCAAAATAATATGTCAGAACAAAGCTGACAACATACATTTCATTTGGCCAATCACATTTTACACATGTTGTTGCCCTGATTTTATTTAATAATTATCAAATATGTCAGAACAAAGCTGACAACATACATTTCATTTGGCCAATCACATTTTACACATGTTGTTGCCCTGATTTTATTTAATTATCTCCTTTCTTTCTTTCCCTCTGTTAATGTTCCATAAGAAAGCATTTTGCTGAATACAATGACAAGGGAAATCTATGTGTGAATTCACAGATTAGTGTTCATTGTCCAGCTGTGAGCTGAAGTATTGCCTAAATGTGGATGAAACACCTTTCTCAAGAGCTTTTGTGAGTGTGCATTTCAGAGTTTTTAGCAAAAGATTAATACATACACTATCTGTCAACAGCCACGAATTGCCTCATGATACGCTTTCCATCTCTGTCTGGGAAACAAACTATTCCTTTCTCAACGGCAGATCTTATGGGTTATATCTGTATGATAAACACAACATTAGTGTAATTGTCAATTTTGCTTGTGCTGCGATGCCATGGAAAATAGCTGTATTTTCAACATGACTGGGGATTGAAATATTTAACTGAGGAAGCCAAGCGTAGCCTTTCCATGGTTGTTATAAGAGCCAGAGACAAGATTAGCAGCAGTGAGGTTGATCCTGAAATTGGAAGTGTAAGGGGCTGTGTATACTGGACTGCTCCCCACTTCTGAGCAGCTGGGTCCAGTGCAGAAAGTATCCACGTCCCATATGTATTGGCTGCACACTGGAAGCAGCCCGTCCAAAAGCCGCATTCGTTACTTGGCAGAATTTCTTATGTCGGGCTTATTGACAGGAAATTATTTGGGAAAAAACCTGAGAACCTTGGGACAAGCACTGAACTATTGGAAAAAGCAGCGTTACTACATTTATCACTTCTGACCGATTAAAGAGCAGCTCCCTCAGCACCAGACTTCACACCATGAGTAACCCAATACTGTAGCTTAATACCGCACTGGAAGCAGCACTCCTTGTAGTACTTGTATGAAATGAGTCTGCAGAACTTGGAGTTTTAGACTGGAAAACATAATGCAAATCACATTTATTGGTGCTTTTCAAGGTATAAGAATGGGAGTTGAAAATCAATGTCTCCATCTCCCTAGTGGAGGTAAAGGGATGTTCCAAGCAGTCCCTTACAAACCAAGGACTATGAAGAGAGCTGTGTGGCACACACGCACCTCTCCGAGTGCTCACTGCTGTGCTGGGAGACCCTGAGTGTTCCAGCGGCAGCTGCCTGCATCTTCTCTCCTGGGGAAGCAGTGGTACCTTTTGGTGCTCTTCTGTTAGTCTGAAATAAGGTCATAAGACGTTTAGCTATCTGTCTTCCTGAAGCTCTATGCAGGTCACTAGTGTCAGTGTGAGCCAAAGTCCGGTCCAGGAAAAGATGCCTTCCAGGTACAGCTGAAACAAAATCATTGGTTATCTCAATGTTTATTGTACTTTAACCCATGAATTTCTTATCCTGAAATGCTAAAAAAAAATTAGCTTGCTAATGTGGACCTTAAATTCCTGCTTTTTAAAGCTCTTCTCTTTGACTTGTAGCTGGCACGTAGAAGGGAAAGTGACAAAATACAACGACGAAGGGATCTGATTTCTTTCACAGAAACATCCAGGGATCAGAGTCTGACTCCTGTTGAACAGTGGTTTTGACTCCATCAGGCAATCTTCTCAGCTCTCATTCATCTGTCAGGCATATCACTTGTCTTGGAGCTTGTAGACGGCTTGAGAGCTATGATTATTGTGTGTGTGTGTGCTATAATGCTATTTCTAGCACATTGCTGTCAATTTGCAGTCATTTTCCTCCCCCCTTCTGTAGATGTTCTCCCCAAGTTTGATGGTCAAACTTTTCGAGGAGACGTCTCATCAGTGTTTGTCCCATCTCCTCCCTAAGCGACTGCATCAGATGAGCAGAAAAAGATGGATAATTGACTATTGGATTCCAGTTAGTGAAGGTCAAGGTGGTCTCTGCCTGCCCTACCCTGTGCTTGTCATACAACTGTTATTACAGGGTTTATTCAAGCCTATAATCAGCTCAGTTTCACTGACATGGAACATTCTGCTTCACTGAGCGGTTTTTTTTCTGCGGTGTGGCCAGGCTTTGTCTACCCCTGACAGCACCGATGAGATGTCCGCAGGTTTTGTGTTCTGGACCCATTGTATTTTTAGTTCTTCTAGATCTCATTTAAGGAATGTTTAAAACAAACAAACCCCAGAACAACAACTGAGAAAATTATTGTAATTTTTAAGTAATTATGGTCAATTTTATGAAGTTTAACAAGGCCAAGTGCCGGGTCCTGCGCTTGGGTCGCAATAACCCCATGGACGCTACAGGCTTGGGGACGAGTGGCTGGAAAGGACCTGGGGTGTTGGTGGACAGCAATGACCATGAGCCAGCAGAGTGCCCAGGTAGCCAGGAAGGTCAATGGCATCCTGGCTTGTATCAGAAATTAAGTGGCCAGCAGGAGCAGGGAAGTGATCTTTCCCCTGTACTCAGCACTGGTGAGGCCAAACCTCGAATCCTGTGTTCAGTTTTGGACTCCTCACTACAAGAAGGACATTGGGGCACTGAAGTGTGTCCAGAGAGGGGCAATGAAGCTGATGAAGAGACCAAGAATTGGGAGGAGAAGCTGAGGGGAGCTGGGGTTGTTTAGTTTGGAGAAAAGGAGGCTGAGGGGAGCCCTTATCACTCCCTACAACTGCCTGAAAGGAGGGGGTAACGAGGTGAGTGTTGGACTCATCTTCCATATAACCAGTGACAGGACAAGAGGAAGTGGCCTCAAGTTGCACCAGGGGAGGGTTAGATTGGATATGAGGAAAAGTTTCTTGACTACAAGAGTGGTCAAGCACTGGAAGGAGCTGCCCAGGGAAGTGGTGGAGTCCCCATCCCTGGAGGGGTCCAAGAAGTGCATGGATGTGACACTTCAGGACGTGGTTTGGTGGCCATGGTGGGGTTGGGTTGACGGTTGGACTCGATGATCTTAAAGATCTCTTCCAACAGTTTCTTCAGCAGCTATGAAACATTTCACTACCAGTTAATGAGTACTGCATTGCTACGTGTTGGTTTGGTCCTCACTTAAACCTTGATCTAACTCACTAACTACAGAAGTGTTGTGCAGGCTGAAGAAGAGCCCCTTTTGTGGAATATGGCAAGTATCTAGTAGAAAAGCTGTTCTGTTAGGGTATTATTGGCGCTGCTATGGACATCTTATGAGGTTTGCATAACAAATTCAGCTGTGACTGGGTAGAAACCGGTTTGAAATTGAACTGTGCTATAGAATTACTTGAGGCCTTGGAAGATTCCATACATTCTAATAACTAATTTCATAAGTTCTGTAAAGCTGTGTTTCATCCCTGTCTGGTCCTGGCCAAATCAAAGTCAAATCTTGCTTTTGCCTGTTTAAGCTAAAAGATCTCTGGGGAAAAGAACATAAACCACTCTCTGCATGTGGTTTGGAGGCTGCTTGAAAATTCTCTTTCACGCAAGTTTTAGCCTGGTCTCAAGTGTCTGCCCTCTGTGACTGGTTCTAAACCAACTTTTCTGGGTTTTTGAGATTTTATTGTAAAGTGGCAGAAAATCTGTTGGATTTTTAGATTGGGAAGGCTGTGCTAAGGAGCTTAAGATTGTAATACAAAGGATGGGATGCTTCACAAGTGTAAGAGGCTGGGACATCTCCAGTCTTTCAGACTTTGGCAGTAACAGAAAATTTTCTAAGTAGAATTCTTCTGCTGTTTCCTCATACCGTGCTAGTTGAGTACTGAAATACAGGGATTGGGCTACAAAATTTTAAGAAAAAATACTTTAAGTGCTAAAATGTCTGATAGTAAGTGTAGGGGAGTTGAGAATTTGGGATGAGGTTTTATGGGACTTTCAGTGTGACTTCTGCTGATTTAGTCACGGACTTACAAAGGGGAATTCTTTCCTCTTTATCCAATTTAAAAGTGCAATTCTCTTTTTATGAAGACTTTCCTTGAGCCTTGGCCCTAATGAGGTTCCTGCAAGGGGGAGGTGATCAGTGCGGAGGAAATACTCAGTGCTGCTGTCGCTGGCATTGGCTGCCTTTGTGCAACAGTTCTTGTGATGGGGATTTCAGTCTCTGAATCCACCTTCTGCCCAGTGATTTCTTGAAAATCGCTGTTTCATAACCCAGTGGCTTGTATTGTAGCCTAAAATGAAATTTAAGAGCTTTTTTAGGAAAGGCATATTCTACATCTGACCCTTCTGTCCTTTGGGCCTGCTATTTGATTTCCCAGGGACGTTTCTCAAGGGAATTCATGATCCACTGCGTTGTTCTGAGAGCTGTATGTTGGAAACTATACACAGACACCTGAGTTGAGCCCTGGAGGTGAGAGGAGTGAGAACAAGAACCAAAAATGGTTCTCTGTGGTTGTGCAATGCATTTCTTGCTGCTTTAAGAGTTGTCAGATGGGATAAATGAAATCATGCAGGCTTTAGTGAAAGACAGCTTAGCTGTCTCCAAATGCAAAACTCCTCCTTAATGTATGAGTTCAGAGCCTTTGCCAGTGTGGAGATACTTGGTCAATGTGGAATGGGTATTTACATGGCTATGAAAGGATATTGAAGACGGGAAGCTGAAATGTTACGCCCATGTGTTTGCTTTTGCTTAATAGGAGAAGTCAAGGCTCATACATCCATTGAGCTCCTTTAATGTTGAAGGTTTTTCACAGAATCCCAGACCGTTAGGGATTGGAAGGGACCTCAAAAGCTCATCCAGTCCAATCCCCCTGCCGGAGCAGGAACACCCAGATGAGGTTACACAGGAAGGCGTCCAGGCGGGTTTTGAATGTCTGCAGAGAAGGAGACTCCACAACCTCTCTGGGCAGCCTGGGCCAGTGCTCTGTCACCCTCACTGAGAAGAAGTTTCTTCTCCAATTTCAGTGGAACCTCCTGTGTTCCAGTTTGTGTCCGTTACCCCTTGTCCTATCATTGTTTGTCACCGAGAAAAGCCTGGCTCCATCCTCGTGACACTCACCCTTTAAATATTTATAACCATGAATGAGGTCTCCCCTCAGTCTCCTCTTCTGCAAACTGAAGAGACCCAGCTCCCTCAGCCGCTCCTCAAAAGGGAGATGCTCCACTCCCTCCATCATCTTTGTAGCCCTACGCTGGACTCTCTCCAGCAGTTCCTGTCCTTCTTGAACTGAGGGGCCCAGAACTGGACACAATATTTTTTGCCATAGGACAACCTAGAAAATGCTCAATCTCTGAGCAATGTGCACTACTTCTCACTTGTGGTGTTCTCTGGACGCAGTCTTTTTTTGGGAAGGGGCGAGAAACCTATTCCCTGCTTCATGGCTGAAGGAAACAACCGTGTTTCTAGAACAAAAGAGTGGTTCAAGGCTGGAATTCCTTGAAGGAGATGCCTGGTACTTTATTAACCTCCTCTGTTTCAGGGCTGTTAAACTTGATAACAAGAGGGTAGCACTGAAAATAAACCAGGCTCCACGTGTGGCTTTATTTTAAATAAAACTCCTCCCATTGGTGATGTGAGGGAGCTGTCCACCATTACGAATGTACTGACTCATTTTCTCATTTACTCAATTGAGTGTGAAGGGAAAGGCTCTATTTTCTGCTCCCCATCAATGAATAAGCTGCTCCAGTAAATAAGCTACCTATGTCCTGAACTGAGGTCTGTTGCTGTAGATGTTTTCTGAATGTTTTTTCTCCACAGAAAATGGATAATACGTAAGCAAATAGCTCTGGGCTGCTCCTTCTTGCTTGAAAACAAGGTACAGATGGAGGAGTAAACTACGGCTTTTCAGAGCCTATGGTAAATGTTGTGCAAAATCTTTATTATAGATATAGCAAGGGCAGAACCTGGCTCGTCACTGAGGAGCTTGGGTGCTTTGAGCTCTCTGGACTCTGCCACTGTGCAGTCAGAGTAGGAGAAATGTCCCTGGGAATTCAGTACGTTAAAGTACAGACCCTTTCCTGTGAGAAGTTTCTGTATCTCTGCACTATCAGTGGATTCACTACTTGATGCTTTGGGAGGAGCAGACGAGGAAGGGAGGGAGTTAAAGCAGCTCAGTGTACGCAGAAAGCAATGGAAAGTCTTCCATTAACTTCAATGGCTTTTGGATTTGGAACTTAAACTTTACTGTACAGTCTCTTCAATAAAAGACCTTCTGTTTTTCTACTTAAACGAAAGTTCTTGAAGGCTGAACTGAACTTCCCCCTGAAGGGGCTTGCACTGTGGATTTATTACAGTTGCGTTAAAGCAGCCATTTCTGTGCTTTTAATGCGTTAGCAGCCTGCCAGTTGAATAAGATTGTATGTTTGGGTGCAAAAGAAATCCAGAGATGTGCTGCAGACAGTGCTCGGAATGGTAATGAGAATGGCAGTTCATTAGGATTAGCAATGCAAAAAAGGTTCCAGTTAATGAACAATGAAAACATTTTGGCAGTCGCGGCATTGATTATTGCAAGGCTGTTCGTGCTGCTATAATTTAAGCATCTAATGTGACTGTCCATTATCAGCTCAGATTTTGAGAGGTTTATTATGCCATCAAAACATTAATTCTAGGCTGAAAGTTAGCACGGAAGACAGGCGAGCGAGTTACATTATATGTACTGTCTGTATATTGAATAGAGACTGTCAATGAAGCCAGGAGCCAAGCTTCTTTAGGCTCAAATTAAAATGTTTGCTGTATTATTCTTATTAGAAGATCTGGAGAGAGGCTGCATGGGCATGACCAGGCGAAGCTGCTGGAAATGGTCCTGTGGTGTTTATCAGCAAGCAAAGCTGCAACCTGCCAACATCTGCCCAAGGCCCATCTGTAGAAGATGGGCATTGTATAAACAAGCCCTGTGCTGAAGCAGGCCTCTGACTGAATTTGCTTTTAGGTGCACAGCTGTATAGACGATAAACTCATACAAAGCAAGAGGGTGGAGCAGTTTGCTGCTACTGGAGATGCTGAGGTTTCACTTCGTCACTGTTCCCATGGCAAACAGCAGCTTTGCCCCTGACATTGGTGGCAGCAGAGTTAGCTCTGTGCTAACTCTCATAGGAAAGTTTCTCCGGTGAAGAGCAGGGAGTAACAAGAGTGATGGGGAGAATAGCTGCTGACTTGTGACGGCTTCTGCACATTAGTGGAAACCTGGGTTCAAGGCTGGCTCAGAATCAAAGCCTTCAGAACTTTTGCTTTCCTGGGATTCTTACTACCAGTTGAAAGAACTTGGGCTTAGTCTGATGTGAAACCAAAAATACTTCTGATTTCCCACTCAGCTCCAGTCAGAGCTGATGTCTTAGCGTTGGCAACTAGTGTTGGCAATCCCTGGCGCAGTAAAAATGAGCGTAGGTACCCAAAGGTAATGCTTTGTTAAGAAAAGTCAGGGTTTGTTCTGTGAGGCTGACAGATCTTGAATTTGGAGTGAAGATTCCTCTTGACTTCTATTTCCCACTCTGATAGTTTTTTCTTTAATTTATTTACTTCCTTCCATCTGAATTGCACATCCTCTGTCTAATGGTGCTTTGAACCAGCAGTCCCCGGTGCCCACCTCCCCTCTGCAGCAGATGGTGCGAGGAACCTGGCCCTGTTTCCACATCCAGTGAGCAGCACAAGATGCTGCCAGGTCGTTGGCTGCTGTAGATGCCTTGTGGTGGCTACGGTTTAGCTGTAGAGAATGATGCTCCCTGACAATTAAGTAGCACAGTTGGTATTAAGCAAATGTGATTATTATTGGCTAGAAAATGGTGCGAGGATCTAATCAGTGTGATTTTCTTATTGCTGTGCAATCATCTGTGAAAATAGCAGCTCAACCTGATGCTTTGGTAAACCGTGTGTGTTATTCTGCTGGATGGTTAGTGCCAGTCAGAGGACCTGCTCTCCATCTGATGTGGAGAAGCTTGCTCCTTCCCTCACCACTTCTCTCACCACAGTAATTACTATCAAGGTGATTATTTTATAATCACACTTTGGGTTACAGTTGGCTAAAACTTGAAAACTTGCTTTTATTGGCCGTGTTGTCACTTGGTATCAGTCAGGGGTTGTTATGGTCTTACCAAAGGAGTTGTGCTGGGCTGGGTCCCTTCTCAGGCTGTTGCTATCGGAATTTTGAGCAGTAGCTTTTTGCTGGGTCTTGATTGCTCTTGCAAACCATTGGGCACCAAGAAAAAAGATGCTGCCAGACCGACTTCACTAGGGTCTGTGAAAATGACAGTTTTCTAATAAATAGTTCCCCAAACTCTTTCTGACTATTCCTATTTAGGCTGGAATTAAACCACGTGTTTCCTTTGGGATGAGGCCTGTGTACAAAACACTGTTTCAATGCAGGTTGTATGTGGTGAGCAGCAGTCTGCAGCAGTGACTCACAACCACTGAGATGCAACAGTGTTAAAAGAGATCACAGGTCCTCTGACACCTGCTTGCCTTCTTGCCTTCTGCAGAGGCCTCACTGAGATATTTGCCCCTGCTCTTTCCCATTTTCTGGGGTCTGTTCTCTTGCCTCTCATTGCAGGCAAAGTGGAGAGAGCGTCGATGCAGGGCCAGGAGATTTGGCTGAGGGGCAGATAGGGGTAAGCAGAGGTACAGTCAGGCTGGTTTTGTCCTGTTTCTTCCATAGCAGGGAGAAGAGGTAGGAGTTGAGATGGAAAAGGCAGATTACAGATACCAAGGAGAACATGGAGTATTTGTGAAGCCTATATAAAGTACATTGGAAACTGTTGATCTGTAGCCCTGAGAAAGACGTGTCAAAGCCGTTGGAAAAGCCATGGCGAGGAGCAAGCTTTCCTGCTTGGACTCCCAGTTCAGCACTCAATCTGCTGGTAGTGCTGGCTCCCAGATATTGTTATTCTAACATTTCAGCCATCCAGCAGCTGAAATCATGCACAATTATTTGCTTGACTGCAAATTGCTGCCAAGGCGCCTGAATTATGTATTACACGTAGCCAGTCATGACTCCTGGCCTGGTCAAACCCTGGTTTAGCTTCTTTCATTGAACGATGCTGCACAACGAGGGGAGATCTGTTTATGTCATGGCCATAATAGACATTTTTTCAGCCTTATAATGTGTGCAGTCTGCACTGTTAGTTCTGTTGATGTATGGGTTTTGCTTACAACTGCTGTGTGTGATACGGCTGTCAGCTTTGTAGAACAACTTTTGATGTCACGTCAATACTTTGTTCAGTGATCAATGCAGAAGGCTTTTGTAGTGCGTGTATTTAGTGATAGAAGCCTGGGGCTGAGCATCTCCTGCTTATTCAACAAGGGCTGCCAAATAGTTTTACGCCTTGTATTGGAGATGAGACCAACAGGACTAGAGGGAGCAAGCTGTGGGAATAAGCCACCTACTACAAGGGTGGCAATACAACAGGTAGGATTTTTTGGAAGTATTTGGGGTTGCCTTAGCCCTCTTTCCCCAGACCTGTTTCTGAACTGATATCCTGCCTCTATTCGAGAGTCAGAGTTTTGTGTGATTTCCTTTTCCTTTTAGACTGCTGCTATTTAGCTTTAGAAACAAAGAGTTTGTTAGATACCAGAACGGCAATTGATGCCTGGAAAATCTGCTCCCAGAGATGCTTGCAATGTGTCATTGAAGAGCAGACTTTAACAAGCCATTTAGCTGACTTCTTTCACAGAGTCACAG
>NW_010194184.1:8908-27290 GCF_000695765.1 Mesitornis unicolor | reverse complement strand
CCCGCCTGGACGTGTTCCTGTGTGACCTATTTTAGGTGATCCTGCTCTGACATGGGGGTTGGACTGGAGGATCTTTTGAGGTCCCTTCCAAATGCTATTATTCTGTGATTCTGTGATGATGATTCTGAATTAAATCTGGAATTTCACTTACTCATAGACAGAATTCTGTGTCCTCTGAATTTAGGAAACACAAAGAGAGGGAGCAATGGCATTAACTCAAAGTGTCCTAATTAGTTTAAATCTAATAATTATTTCCAATAGTTTTTGTATTAATTAGTAATTGATATAAATTTTTTTTAACAATTTGTCCTGTCACTAAGCGGATGTGCTATTTTCAGTACTTGAATATTTTGTGGCTGAATTAAATCAGGGCAGAATTCTCAGGGGACGTAAATTGCAGAACTGATTCCTATTTTTCCCATATTAGCTGATTTGAAACTTACCCAAGCATTTGCTAAGAAAAAACCAGCAAAATTTCAGTTTTAACGTTGCTGTAACACACTCGTCACACAGTTTCAGACCTCTGCTGTGATCCATTTCCCTGTGAATGCTTTTTCTTTTTTAAATAGAACTTGCTATCACCAGCAAGATTTTCAGGCTGTTAAAATTGATTAAAGATGGTGTCACGATACTTGTTAAAACTTTTTTTTCCCTCTCTCCTGCTTCTGATATGGGTCTTCAAAAGCCTTCTGAACAATGAGTCATATAGCTAAGATTGCACAAACCTGGCCTTAAGCTGAACTTATATGTATTAAGGAACACTGAGAGATGAAAATAATACACTTAAATAGGGGGAATATAAGGTGGAAATCTCTGCTTTTCTTGCATCAACTTATTCCATTAAATAATATGATATATATAGTCAATGTGTACACCTGAAAAGCCAGGAGGCAGTTTCTTTGAAAAAAAACAACCAAACAACCAGACAGCAGAAGAAAGGCTATACAGGCTACTTTATACAGGATTCAAGCAAATGCTATCCAAACACTCTTGCAGTTTCAAAACACGTGTGAAATATATAGGCATCCAAAATTACTTTTTTAATATCCTTCCTGGTGAGTCCTGAGTTGTTAGTATTCCTTGATGTTGATTTATGCCACTTCCTTTGCCATCTTTCACAAATATGACTAAGTAGGGTTCTGTATGTACTGATTCCTCTGAGGCATAGCCAGGTATTACAGGAGGATCATCTGATGACTCAGTAGTTGCTGCCTTTCCCTTGAAGGATCCCTGAGCCAACATTCATTTCCCCTAATGCCAAGACACTGTCAGAGGAGGTGCTGCACTTCAGATTAAATATACACTTGAGATAGTTTGTTCATTAAAGCTAAACTTATCCTGCAGTCCCTGTAATATTCAAACTTAGAAATTTCCCTTTTCTTTCTTAACTTTCAGTTTAAGAAGCCATCCTTTGCATTTTTCCTTAACCCGTTCTTTTTGTGACATTGTGTCCATCTAATACCAATGATTTAACTCTAGACGTGGTTGTATTTCACTTGTGTATGAAATAACTCAAGAGAGTTTCAAATGACCTGTAGAGTCAAAAGAAATACAGAGGTATCACTATTATAGAGAGGCTGACATTAAGAAAGAGAATCTGAAAGGAACCTACTGGGTTGAACAATAATTTAATAGACATTTAACCTGCAAGGTTTAGGAAGTACTTTCTTTGCATAACTTACAAGACTCCAAATGTTTCCTCGCATGACATAGTATACAGTCATTAGTACAAAAGACCAAAAGCAAGAAATCATGCATGGGGGGAAATCAGCAAAGATTGTCACCAGTGTCCTAGGTCCTTCCAGCAAAAGAACTCTGTTAGGGAAAAATTACCAGGTGATTTTTAAGCAGTATATCATATGGCCTATAAAATGAAAAAAAAAACCCAACTCCTCTTACTGAGAATTCCTTCTTCGTGCCAGACATGAGGAGGGTTGATTAGCTGAGCATGAGACCAGCTGAGCCAGGGAGGATTGAATGTGTCTGACCAATGAATTTGGGCAAATATCGCTGGATGTGTGGGGGTAAGGTGAGCAGATACAACAGGGCCCTCAGGTTAGAGCTCAGGACACAGGGTGGAAGAGGTTGAACAGGAGGTCAGATCAGGAAACAGGTTAGGTGTAGTTCCTTGGGAGGGAGAGGTCTTCATTATGGATCGGGAGTTGAGCCTCCCGTAGCAACCCAAGCAGGTGTTAGTGTGATGCCACATCATGGAGTATTGTAACTTTTTTTTTTTGCCCTTGAAGGCATCTAAATATAAATTTACATTCATAATGATCAGAAAGTACTACAAAATTTTCAGGAAGAAACACTCCAAAATTAGGAAAAGCTGTTATTAAAGCCCTCCTGTGCAATCTTAATGTGATCTTTTAATATATTTACAGTTTTGAACTGTGTACATGCATACCATTTTTTTTTAGGGGTACCTCAGTTGCAGTAGAAAGGAAAGACATTTGGGGGTTTTCTGGTGATAGTAGCTATAGAATAGAAGCTTGATTTGGAGAAAACAGAAGACATGGGAAGAATGAGGCATGTGACAGCAAGAATAAAAGATTGCTTTTGTTGTGAAGGCTATGCTGGGTAGCTGAGTTTCATCTCTGCTCTCAACTACCAAAACCTTTTTTGACACAAAGTGAGTCACTTAAACCAAAATTTTAATGTGCTTCATTTTCCCCTTGTCTTCTGGGTTCTTTTCTTTAGACCTTGTGGCCTGATTTGCACAAGTGCTGAATGCTCAGCCACAGGGAGCTGAACACTGAGCTTATAAAGCATTGTATAACGCCAAGTGTTCTGAAAAATGAACTCTTAAGCATCTCAAGTTGGATGCCTATAATATAGGAATACTTCTGAATGTAATCTCTGCATGTATCAGGACATCATTTGCATTCTGAGAGCTGTATCATTCCCTTATAACATAAAATAAATTAGGTAATGTTTGTAGAGCTCTCACACATTACAGCGATGAGCATCTTAGGAAACCTCATGAGGACATTAATATTCTGTCCTCAGATCAGGGTCTAAGTGACAAAGAGAAATAAAGTATTGAATTAGCTGTTCATAAAATGTATTAAGGAAGGTAGGGTCTTTTAAAATAAAAATATGCCTATGATGATTTAATTCATGTTTGCATTGTGTTACACACCCAACAAAGAGGAAAATTTAGATGGCATATGTAACCAGAATTCTGGTATTTCCCAATTTTGCTTACTTGCTTTGCTTTCTTAAAACATTTATTTCAATGTAGTCTTCCTTAAGCACCTATGATGCTATACAAGGAAACAAACTGCTATTTGCATAACAAAAAAAAGTGTTTTCAAATGTGGACAATAACTTACTTCAAACAATTATATAGTAATAATTAATAAATATGCAATTATTACATTTTTAAAGAAAATGGAGCCTAAATTTACATTCCTGCAGTTCAGTGAGTGTAGGAAAAGCCTTTCCATACATAGCAGCTGGGTTTCAGGGTGCACTCCTGATTTGCATCTGCACTTCCCTTTTAGTAATCCTCATGTGCATAAGGGACCAAACAGGTCCTGACTGTGTGAAACTGCATAGCTTGGCCTGGGAAAGCATGTTCAGATGGCTTTTGCCTACATGGTTCAGAGTTGTCCTTGGTGCCCATGGGACAGAATGAAGCCATTAACAGATTTGTCTTGGCCTTGCAGATCAAGTAGGTTTCCTGTTGCTGTGACAACAGATTTCATTCATGGATAGATAAAAAGTTCTTAAAAAATGGAATTCTCCTGAATATTCTGAAATCTCTTTCTAACGAGCAGCTGGGCTTGCATTAAGTGTTCATTAATTTTGAACACTCTGCACCTGATGTTCTGAGGACATACACTGGAAAATTAAGAGCTTATGATGAGTTACTACAAAGTCAGCTAATGTGGTAAAATGGGATATCCTGTTTGAAGTTAATCTTAGTAGTAGTAACCTTATACTGCTCACACGCCACAGCAGTTTCTTGTAATAACCCAGCCTTTAGCTGCCACACTGCCCTTCCCTGTAAGCCAGAGGAAATGGCCCAAGAGTGTTATTCTCACTTTGTTTATTAATGACCTACTTCTTATGCCATAGCCATCTCCAAACAGCCTAAGCACCTCATAAGAAAGAAATTAAAGCCGCTAACCTGTTGTTGCGAAAATGGGGAAAATAAATCCGGTCTTGTGAGGCCAGCACCGAATATGCGACAGATGCAAATCGGGAAACAAATAGTAATCATTTATTTACAGCAACATTTACAGGTTCTTTTGGATTGCCAGTGATAAACTGAAAAGCTACAGGAACACTGAAGGTTGTATAACTAATATAATGCCAACAACAACGCACTATGAAACACACAAACACTAACAGCAACAACAACAACAACTTGCCCACAGTAAGCCTGGCCGCCTGGCGAATTAACAAGCCCATTTGAACAGTGGAGCAAAACCAATACACTCAGGGAAACCTAGAAATGGACCTGAGCAGATATATAAAATATACTCAGGGAGTATATACCTGAGGAAAAATATAAAATACACTCAGGGAATATGAACCTGAGGAGAAAATATATCACTCAGCATTAGCTGAGGTAAATAATCTTACCCACAAGGTGACTCGAGTGGTGGGAATGGAGAGGGAGTGAATTCTTCAATCCATCCAGTTCATTGTTATGGTTCTGAGTTCATCCTGTCCCTCCAGGTAAGGGCTCCTATGTAGGTTACCTTGGCCAGCATTCTGACCAAGAGGGAAGGTTCTCATCACTTCATGACTGGAAAAGTAACTCCCCCTTTCTAGCATGAATCCTAGAGTTTTTATCCCCTGATGTACGTGACAGCAGGCAGAAGTGGGCCTGAGTGAATTAGACCACCTGGGGTGTTTGTCTTTAGTTATTACTCAAATTTCTGCATTACATCACCGGGCATACGTGGGGGTGGGCATGACTATAGACAATGTTATCAGTTATGTCAGTGTCACAAAGTCTGTTAATTCACACCTGCATGGGTAGAGGTAATGGCTTATTTGTTGCGAGTGGAAAGAAATGGGGGACTGGGACCATGAGGCCTCCACCTCGTCTCACACTCCTCCAGGCATCCAGATAACACCAGATATGGATCTACTGGTGGTAGCCACTTCGCCCAGTGCTGAGTTTCATGCTTCCAGGCATGCAGCTACATGTTGTGCATGACTTGGACTTTGTGACTAATTTTTTCTCTCTCTCTACACCTGTTTGGTGTGCAAAAGCAACTGTATGCATGTGGGGGTAATCATAGTGGGGAAAATTCAAACCTCTTCACCTGAACCTTTCATTGTACATCACAGGTTGGGGGGAGGGGGTGAAGAAGAGGGGAACATAACCCAAAGCTGCCCAAGAAAGCTAACCGGATGGCACCCGTGTGATGGAAATGGGATCTAGCATATTGTAGATTAAGGTGTGGAGCTTCATTGAGTATATTGGATCAAAACCTATAGCATATTGGCCTCATCTGGTCACAGCTAATTAGACTTGTAAAGGCACTTGGCAGTGGTTCTCTGATGTGAAGGGAAGCACAAAAATGTGATGTGGTGGTGCTGCTGCTGCCACTCATTGCATTTTTCAGTGGGGTGTACCTCCAGTGTGGCTGAGTGTGCACTTGGCCTGTCAGACAGAAATGCTTCTGAGGTGTGCTGCTTGGAGAGTTAATTGGGCATAGTTCACAGTTATATATAGGTAAATAGCGCCTCTGTAAGGAAATAATGCTCATCAATTATGCTGACAAAATGCATAAGAGGACTTAAAGTATACAAATTAATCTCCCATTTACGCTCTGGGTAGAGTGTGAGTTCAGTCTTGCACTAGGGCAGGATACTGAAGAACCTAGAAGAGATATGGATATGTTTCAGTTTATAAAATTCAGTTCATGACCATAAAGGCTGGCGAGGTAGTGAGCTATTTTTAATTTAATTAAAATACCTTTCATTGAAAGACTCTTAAGAGATCAGATTTACCCTGAAAAAAAACCTGTTTATTTGTTGTGCTTTTTTATTGTATCTTTCTTCATAATATTTAACTATTATTTTAATAATGTTTGCTTATTTAAATTACTGTGCTATTCTGGAATTTCCATTAAAAGAGCTAACTCATGATTTACAAATGACTCACAGTTACATCAAAAACAGTGTTTAAGTCAGCATTTTAGACTTAATTGGCATCAGTAGGATAGTGTAAAACTGTAAAGAATAAATCTGTTTTATTGGTATGTATTTAGAGCAGCAACGAATATTGGATTTGTAATTTCCTGTGATTCTTAGGGGACTTCTGCAGGGAGAACTCCTTTTCTGAACTCTATGCTCTTGTCTCTTCCCAGAAGAACAATGCTTAGTTTTCTTTTTTATTATTGATCTGCTCAGTATAAATTCCTTTTATCTTCACATCTTATTTCTCTGTCTTTTTGCCTTCATCCGGCTTTGTGTTTAGTACACGGTGTGGACTGCCCTGTGGGTCACCTGGAATGTTTTCATTATCTGCTTCTATTTGGAAGTAGGCGGACTTTCTAAGGTAGGTCACTTATCCTTCTTCAGGTTTACGGGAGGGTGTTTTAACAGCAAGATTATCGGATTTCAGAAGGCTAGAACCATAGAGAAAAAACGTGGATGTTTGAACATACAATTTAATCTTTGGTGTTCCCTTCGATGAGAACTCCAGTGTTTGAACTTGTCTCTGATAGTAAATAGTCATGGATTTGAAGTACATAAATGCAATTAATCTGAATTACAGTTGCCTCTGAAGTACCATCTGGGGGAGGCGGGCAAGGGGAGGTTATTTAGTGGAAATTTTGAGGTTCTTTTTGATTGTTGAAAAATAGACAATGTCATTTTGGCTGAATTTTCAAGGATGCATGAAAAGTGCATATGAATTTCTGATACTGCTTTGAAAGCAGCTAAAGAAAATTACTAAGAAGGCTAATGTAAGAACTTGTTGAGCAAATTGGTCTCACTGTGAGAATGTTAATTCTTTATTAAAAAAAAACAAGTGGGAAAGGATGACTTTTCACATTGAATAAAACTTTCCTTTATGTGACACTCAGTGCTCTAGGTCACTGATTCCTTATTCAACCCTCTCATTAGAGCAGAAATGTTTGCTGGAAGTATCAAGATACATGTTGCATTTAGACAAGGTGGCATTTATGTTGCCACAGGTTATATTTAATATTGTATCTACCTACAATATTGTTTCATACAATATCTGCTGGTTTTTATCCTCCTGTTGGTCATCGATGATATCGATCTTTGTTTACCACATTCATACTTAAAAGATTCCAGGCACAGTATTCCCCATAGTGCATGCTGATCCCAGTATTATTAATAGAATAAATGTTTTCATTATTGGTTGTAGACTTAGTAATAGGAACTACATCAGTGTTAATTCATGCAATGCTTTTAGTGAATTGTGAACTCCACTTAGTTCAGATGGGAACATTTGTGAGCTACATAGTCTTTTGGATTCAGCATGAAAACTCAACAAACAAAAAACTGGTGAAATCAATTTACTAAGAAATAAAATTTAATTTACTCAGTAAAAATTCCATTAAAATTAAAGTTTTCAGTGATAGATTCCATTGGTGATAAAATGTCATCATGAAAAGCTACAACAGTTTTTTTTCTCCAAATATGATGTAGTTCACCAGAAATCATGGTATTGATGAGGAAATTATTGCACTTCATAAACAATCAAAATAAATTATTGTATTGGTATATTCTGAATTAAAAATCTATTAGATGAATGTAAGAGTAACACATGGAAGAGATGAATGCTCAAAGTGACTGTTCGTTTTCATTATACATAAAGTATGTATTTATTCAATCAGTTGGTTGATGACTGTTTTTATAGAGACTATTATATTTTTATAGATAACTAGTGGGTTTATCCAAACGCCTAGGAAATGAAGCGAAACTTTGTCTGACCCATGAGTTTGTGAGAATCTGAGTTGTGTTTTCATTGATGGCAATGGATTCTGATCATATCCTTAGTGTGTGAGGATTATAAACCAGCAGGTATGAACTGAAACCTTCTATCTTCCAGTTTCACCACTGCATTTCAATTTTAGAACATATATGATAAAACACAATGCAGAGAAATAGTAGCACATTACTCAGCCATCATTAGAAAAGTAGTTTCTCAACAAGGTGATGGACGCAAAGTTATTTCCATGAAAGTTAACTGCTCTTGCATAAATTACATCAAAGGCATCAGTATCGGGATGAAGGTAGTAATGGTAGAATCAAGAATTTTGTTCAGTAAACCATGGAATTTGGGGTACCTTTAATGATGCTTCTGAAAACTGTGCTAAAGATGATGTGGTCATCAAGAGATTGTGGTCTTTTTACACCATATTCATGAAATCCTGGGTATTTACAAATTGATGGGTATTTGATGCTGACTGAATTATGACACACATTTTACATGCTAGCTTAAAAATTTCATCATTGTTTTCTATGAATATGTTCCTGTGTTGTCAGACATGATAGAAAGGTGCTGTTATCAAGGTTCATTAGTTTGGTTGGGAAATCAAATGCCATCAGAAGCTTTTCAAGGGTGACTGCTCAACATTGATATATTGGCAAGGAATATTCACCTTTTTTCTTGCTATTGTTCTATTTTTCCATTTAAAAAAGGTTTTGTTTCTGAAATGAATGCAGATTGATTGCAATTATTATAAATTATGATGCTGTCTAGGAGCTGACTGATTTCTTTTGGTTGTTGATTTGTTTTTAAGCACTGTTATATTTGCTCTGACCAGTATTAGTTCGATGTTGCTTGGAGTCCTGTGAATTTTTTATGTCTTTGATCATGAATACTGTCAGAAAATATAACTTGAAACAGTAATAAATGGTAATTTTTATTCAATATCTACACATGGTGTATGCATACAGTGCAACAGTCTTTTCAAATGTCCTAATAGAAAACCCCCCACTGCTGAAGTTTTGCTCAGATCTTATTCTCGCAGCAGAAAGGAATATTGCTCTTTGAATTTTGCCAAGGAGTTCCATTGCAGTTAATGGAAAATTTGAATCAGAATAAGGACGTAAGTAGTTTAGGCTTGTTCTTTGCTGTGAGAGTTTGAAACATTTTCCCTTCAATTATAATGCATAATGTTCAGATTTTCCTGAGTTTGTTGTTGTTTTTGTTGAGGAACAGTTTGATATTTAGCTTAAAGTTTATGGATCTAATACACCAAGATCTTTGAATTTTTCTCAGTAAGGAGTGGTGAAAGCTTCCGCCACCTACCCTTCCAATGTCAAACACAATGTATGTGACTTTATCTGTAGCATTCTTTCAGAAATGTATGCTGTTTCTTCACAAGAGTGACATGGAAAGTACATTTTTAGTTGAAAACACATTTAGTGTTTTAAATTAATTTGGGGGGGAGGGGGAGGAGGGATGACAATTCTATGCATACTCAAATTCACACCAAAGTTTGTTTTTAATAATCTGGAGGGAGGGCCAAACTGGTAGACCTGGGTGGAGGAAGATGGAAACAGAAAAACTGTATATATGGCTGTAAGCTTGCTGTCAAGGAATTCGCTTGAGTTTCAGTACCTGCTCCAATTAATATAGTATTACTATATATGAAGAGGAGCTCTTTATTTGAAAGAGCTCACAGAAGAGCTTTCTGTAGAAGCACCCCCTGATACCTACATTATGGTAATTACGGCAATCTCCTGAGAAAAGGATGATATGGAATCAAGTCATCTCAGGTGTGAAAGGGAAATAAACCTGGTGCTCCCACAGCCAGTGTGTTGTAAGTAGAAAGCTAATGAGTAAAGGTTTCCTATTTAACTACCTTATAAACAACATATAAGTAAAGCTTCTTTTTGTCTTGTGTTACAGATATGCGAATAAAATTTTAATGCTTTTTCAGAGCTAAAGAAATTGTATTTGATCAGAAAAAAAATAAATATACCAGTATGACTCTTTTTTGTTTCTGTTAGCTTAGGCTTTTTAATTCTTTTATTTCATTTCTGATTTTAGCGATGTAAAAGGTGTTCAAATGAAAAACGAAATTTGCCTGTATTTTTCGTTTACTACTTCTATGAAATTGATAGCATAATTTTTAGTGTAAACTACTCTGTATGAGAGAAACGAAGCTATTATAACATGACCTTTTAATCCTTAGCTGCAGGATGACAGATTGCTACATCCATACATGAGCTCATTAGTTGTTTAGATCTTATTCTACATCTTGAAATGAAAATATATTCTGATTTTCACATGGGAAATTGTAGACAATTTTAAACATACATACAGTTTTAAACATATAAACATAAACACAAATCTCAAGGAATATGAGGCAAAAAAATAATCTCTAAAACACATTTGAAAATTGTTTGTTTCTCTTACCTGATACAATACCAGAAGTTGTTGTTTTGAAGTATTGTATGTTCTTCTAATTTGTATAAGCCAACCCTCCATCCCCAGCTGTACATTCATTTATGTACTTCTTACTTTGCAATGAGAACTCATTTTTTTAGTGTGCATTGTTAATATTTCTATCATTTGTATCCCTCCAGTATTTGAAAGCCAATATGAAAATAGCTGAGTTTATTTGTATTTATCATTCATTCTGCCAACAGATACTTTTTGATACATATTTTTTTACTTGCTTTATTGCAGATTACAGTGACATTTATTTAAATATATTACTGCCTTTACCCAGTAAATGTATAGCTGCCATTCAGTACTGCATACCTCTTTCCTGTTGTTTGATATACCTTACCTTATCAGCTGGACAATGTTGATGAACACTTTTTTTTTTCCTATGATGTTCCTGTTTTTTTCTGTGATATCCTTCTTAAGCATGAACTTTGCTTCATTCTGGATTATTTTAAGCTTAGCTCTCAAAGTTGAGCTCTCTGTCAACTGACTCTTCTGTTCCTTTTAGCCAGAGATTTGCATGACAAACACTCGTTTATTCAGTAGGAAACTACTTCTAAAACAGCTTATATTTATTATCTGGTCTTTAGTTTTAGGTATTGAAAATGGGTGAATGTGAACTGTAACGTGCCAATGACATTAGCTTTGTTAACCTTTCCCCTGAAGCCAAAGAAAATTTTGCATATGTTAATTAATAAAACAGTTTTTCCTGTATTTTTTTTTCTTTTATCAATGGAAGTTCAAAGTCTCTAGGGCTCCCAGTCAACTTTATTGAGCTGGAGAAAGAATTATAGACCAAATTTTGATATGGATCTGTAGTTGGAGGATAGAATTATAAGTCTATTAAAAATAATTATTTATGTCATCTGAGGACAAAATGGGTTAATAAATGACAGTAAAATGCTGTGGGAATGGAAACCTAGTACTCTTTTATAAACAAAATATTGTATAACAGAATGAGGGCTAATCATGTGTACTTTATCTTGACTTCTTCTGGAATCCAATTTATTCCATCTGGTGCATGTCAGTCAAACCTTAATTGTTGTACAATTATACCTAATCATCTCAAATGGAGTAAGTTAAGCTCAAAAGCGATGCTATTTTGTAATTAATAGAGATATAAAGGTATATGCTGGAGCTTGTTTCTTCTTTTGTGTTTGTTTTTAATGTGAAATGAGAACATAAATGTTCCTTAAATTTAGGCTAAAAATATGAAAGAAAAAAAAGTGATTCTCATTTTAACTTAACCTGTTAAGTGAGAAAACAGAGACAATTATTTTGGCATAATTAGCAACATAATTAGTTCTATGTCCTAGCCCACTCCAGAAAGCTTGTGAACAAAGTTTGCAGCACCCATAGGAGTGCAAGAAAACATGATGAAAAATAAAACCAACATGGAAAATCAGCAGGTGGAGGGTAGAGGTTTTCCTTAGTCTAAGCAGAAAACTGAAGGTAGGGAATAGTACACCTACTCATATGTGAGGATTTCTATGTGAAGGAAACCGGTCAGATATTTTCGTATCCAGTGGGAAGAAGGGGAAGAAATAATGGTAGTATTAGGTTGATGGTTGGACTTGATGATCTTAGAGGTCTCTTCCAACCTTAATGATTCTGTGATTCTGTAATTTGCTGAGCATAGGGCAAGGATCATTGGGTTGGAGATTAGGAGAAGCTTTTTAATAATAAGGGCACAGGAAAGGATTTAAAGCTGTTACAAAGCCTCATTGCTGGATATTTTTAAAAATGAAGAATATTGATGTAGTGGGATCTAGGTAACACTTCTGCCTTGCTATTCTTCATTGATAAAAATAAGCCTCCATCAAGATAAAAACCCAAGTTAGTGTCCATGGATGTTTTAGGTAGGAGGGTTATAAATGAAAAAGTGAGTACAACATGAAGACTCAAACCCTCATCTTTAATCAAGTCAGAGTCTTATTGACTTAAGCAGAAGTGGCATTCCAGTTGGGGAGCTTGAGGTGTCTCTGAGCTTTTTCCCCATCAGGTGTGCAGGAACACAGAAAATGGGAGACCCCAGAGGAGAGGGTCTGCAATTTCTAGACATTACAAATGACTAGTTTTATAGTGGTAGTTAAATATAATTTCTTCCTATTCTGTGTGCTAATAAAATTAAACTTGCAGAAATTAAACCTGATTAAAAGATTGTTTTCATTTCTTTGAATTTTGGACTCTCTTGCTGCCTCCTCCTTCCCCAACTTTATTTTTCCAGAAGGGTTTAAAAAGTTGTTGTTTTAGAAGTAATGTTCCAGAATCCTCTCTCAAGGAAAAAGGAGGAATGCTAATTAAACACCATTTAAGTAAATACAATTAAGTTAATATAAAGGCAAAGTAAACCAGATCCAATATAAGTTTTAATGCTTGTATCATATAATCCATTTAATTCCCTTTGGCCTTCACTCTTTCTTTGAACCAGCTCTCAAAGTCACTGTGTTTCGGGGTTTATTTTTGTTTTTTAAAAAAGACAAACTATTTAGTTTTTAGAACTGGTTGCCTCCTTTTTGTTATTCTTGTCCCCTTTCCTACAATATAGGTTCCACTGAAATGTGTTTGCTGAAATATGAACTTCTAATGTGACCTTTCTTATGCAAGTAGCTCCTCCCATTCTGCTGCTCTTTCCCCATAAAGAGAAATAATCTCCAGGTTCAATTGTATTTAATACTTTTCCGTAATGTTCTGTTCAAAGTGCAACCTTTTGAATTTTTAATTACTTTGGCAATAAACTTGGAATCCAATTTACTGTGAAGTTATTCAGTGTAATATTGAACAGAAACAACGTTTCAGAGCTTCAGAATAATAGCTCTGGCCTTGACTGGTATTAGGTACTGTTAATCATAGATTCAATGTGTTGGTGGCGTAGCTTTCGATGGTATTTGCAAACAGTATTTTCTGATGTTCTGTTAGGCTGACATCAGTGCATGCAGGAGCAGAAACTGTGTGTGGTAGTTTCTGTTTAGAATACAAAGATTGTTTCCATGAAAAGTTAGAAAATCATTAGCCAAGATCTGTGAATTCATAATGGTGAAGCTTTAAAAAATGCATTATAGTTTTATTTAAAATTTACATTTCTCAGCCAAAAAAGGGAATAACTACACATTCATGCTTGCCATTTGAAAGTAAACCTAAAGAATGGTACCTGCAGAGTGCTTAAGGAGATGACTTAATACATGCTGTCTAAAAAAAAAAAGAGTAAGTTAAAGATTAGAAAAGTATTAATCTGTTAGTACTCTAATATTGAAATTGCTGCACATTCCTCCAGTTCATAATTTTCAACAATGAGCTAGCTTCAAAGGCTTCTATTTTAGCTGAAGAGACTTTGTGGTTGTTTTTTTGGTGCTCCAGATTTTGCATAATCAAACTAATTTTTTGTTCAGTCTGATTCACTCTACTGTGTAAAGCTGTAGCACCATGTAGGTTTTAATGAAATATATGATTACTTTGGGAGGAGAATTAGCATGCAGCTAGCTTGGTGGCACAATTTGAGCATAAGGTCATTCTGAAAAAAAAAATATCTGGAACAAATGGGACACAGATAAATGCCACCAAAACTGCAGAACGTGTCATTCTGATGTTAATTAGTTTGTTTAGGTGATACGATCACATTACTGAACAACTTAATCAGGAGTACATTCCAGATGGTGCAAAAATTGAATTTCATATCCTTTCAGGTGACATTTACAGTGGTTCATGATACTATATACAATCAGCACCATTAAAATACGTTTTTCAAACAGAACTGGTGTTCTTTTATACCCCCTTGATGCTAAATTTAAAGGTCGATATTTGGAGTGTAGGCCACCATCATCTTCATTGATTTAAATAACTGAGATCAACTGTGGCTTTTTTAAAAAATCCATTTAATATCCATGGTGGATGTTTATAAATATTTAAAGGGTGAGTGTCACGAGGATGGAGCCAGGCTCTTCTCGATGACAAACAATGATAGGACAAGGGGTAATGGGCACAAGCTGGAACACAGGAGGTTCCACTGAAATTTGAGAAGAAACTTCTTCTCAGTGAGGGTGACAGAGCACTGGAACAGGCTGCCCAGAGAGGTTGTGGAGTCTCCTTCTCTGGAGACGTTCAAAACCTGCCTGGACGCCTTCCTGTGCAACCTCATCTAGGTGTTCCTGCTCCGGCAGGGGGATTGGACTAGATGATCTTTTGAGGTCCCTTCCAATCCCTAACGTTCTGTGATTCTGTGATTCTGTGTGATATATATGGTTAGTTAACAGCTACATAGATAAACTAATTAATACAAACATCAAATTCATACTTGCTTGAGTCCGTTAGCTTAATTTCCAGGATCTTAAAGATTTTAAAAAATACATTTACAAAAGCTCTAAAACGCAGCCACTCAGGGAGGAAGTAAATAGCTCAAGTAGATTGCATAATTTCTCCAAAGAGATATTTGGATATAAAAAACAATAAGGATGCAGTCTCTGTCTGAACTAGGTCCCGTGATGCAGGGGTGCATGTTGCAATGGCTAGTGATGCAGAGAGGGTAAATTTCCGAGTACCTATAGTGTATCTGTGCCTGAAGCCTGTAGCAAAATATCACAGAGGACTGGGTCTTCAGATGCAGAACACAAACATGCAGAATAAGGAATCAGAGCATATAAAGGTGGGAAAGACCGTCTAGTCTATTCTAACCTCATGTGTCTAGAAAAAGCTGAATAGATTGGTTGTAAGCAAGTATGGCAAATCTGTCTGCAGATAAGGGTGAACTTTGGTTTTATTGCTCAGGGTATTATTTTATCTACTTAATGACAACTTGATCTGGTTTGTAGTGATTTCTATGTTCTTATTGTAGAAAAGGGAAAGACCATTGTTGAGATTTATATTTTCTTATTTGCAAATGTGATGTCCTTCTGGCGAAACTGCAATGAAAAACATTTTGATT
Source organism: Mesitornis unicolor (assembly GCF_000695765.1). Lineage (NCBI taxonomy): Eukaryota > Metazoa > Chordata > Aves > Mesitornithiformes > Mesitornithidae > Mesitornis > Mesitornis unicolor. Next base: position 11,970 of record NW_010194184.1, on the reverse strand, counting down.
ATTTCTTTAATCATATTCTAGGTTAGATATTGAATCAACCACATCTGCACTCTGTCCAGCAACTACTGACAAGAGTGACTGCTGTGTACAGGTTTTGACCCTTATGTAAGGCAATATACTTATTTCAGTGCTGGTGCAGGCTCTGTTTATTGCCTGTTAAGGTCAAACTGATGGATTTTTGCTAGTTTCTATGCACTGATCTTTTGTTGTAGTCCATGCTTTGGAATTTTAGTTCCTATGTTGGCCAAGTAAGGAGTTCTTCCTGTTTAAGAGGAAGTCTGTTATTTTATCAGTCTTCTAATAAATATTTGCATTTAACTGATGTCCAGTTTTGAGACATTTTTACTGTTTTGAAGGGAGTTTCACACTGATCCATAAGTTTCTTTTTTTCTTCAGTTTGAAGACAAAACTTGCTTGAAAGAAAATGTAATTTTAAATAAGTTTTTTGTAATAATTTACATGTAAAACAGTCGTAAACCTCAATGAAAGTAAAGAGGATTTATTGTTGGTGAAAGTAGAATCTGAAAAAATTCTTCCCAGAAATGATGATACTGAATTGTGTGGGAGTTTTATGTATGCCAAATGCTTTTTATGGGACTTGATAGTGTGACTTCAGGCTGTTATAGAATCATAGAATCATTTAGGTTGGAAAAGACCTTTAAGATCATAGATTTTACCTGTAAACCTAACACTGGCATCTCCACCACTAAACCATGTCTCTGAGTGCCACATCTACACATCTTTTAAATACTTCCACCTATGGTGACTCAACCACTTCCCTGGACAGCCTGTTCCAGTGCTTGACAGCACTTTCAGTGAAGAATTGTTTCCTAATATCCAATCTAAACATCCCCTGACGCAACTTGAGGCCATTTCCTTTTGTCCTACCACTCATTACTTGAGAGAAGAGACCGACAGCCATCTTGCTACAACCTCCTTTCAGGTAGTTATAGAGAATGATAAGGACTCCCCTAATCCTTCTTTTCTCCAGGCTAAACCCCAGTTCCCTCAGCCACTCCTCATAAGAGTTGTGCTCTAGACCCTTCACCAGCTTCATTGCCCTTCTCCAGACATGCTCGAGCACCTCAATGTCTGTCTTGCAGTGAAATGCCCAACACTGAACATAGTATTTGAGGAGAAACTTCATTAGTACTAAGTACAGGGGCACAATTACTTCCCTAGTCCTGCTGACCACACTATTTCTGATACAACCAGGATGCTGTTGGCCTTCTTGGCCCCCTAGGCACACTGCTAACTAATATTCAGCAGGCTGTTGACCAGCACTCCCAGGTCCTCTTATGCCAGGCAGCTTTCAAGCGACTCTTTCCCAAGTCTGTAGTGTTGCATGGGGTCATTGTGACCCAAGTGCAGGACCTGGAACTTGGCCTTGTTAAAGCTCATACAGTTGGCCTTCGCTCATCAATCCAGCCTGTCCAGATCACTATGTAGAGATTTTCTACATAAATGTGTTAACATGGGTCTCTCTGACCTGGAAAAGAAATACAAGAAGCAGATGATTGCTCATCATCTCTACATGTCATCCAGGTGACTACACATGCAAATTTTAGGATTCATGAACTCTATCTAATTTAGAGGAAAGGAGCGAAGATAGTAGTTTATTTTACTTTTCCTAGATCTGTGTTTGACAACCAAGGAGATTGTACTAACTACATAGAGCCTGTGTATCCACTCAGATTTCCTGGTTCTTCAGTATTTTTTAGTATCTTGGAATTAGATGTAGATAGTCTTGAACTCTCTTAGATTAAAACATGTGCCTTAAATTACTTTGCTTCAGGGGTGTGGTGTCGACAGTTTGCCTTTGAGTTTTACAAACATAAGTCTGGTGGGCCTAGCTGAACCTGATTTTCACCAGATTTTTCAAAGGAGCATCTGGAAGAAATTGAGTACTTCTTCCTTGGTGCACAATATAGGGGACTACAGGACTGTGTCCCTGCCTTACTCCCATTATTCATTTCTTTTGAAGGCTTCATCAACAAAAATACCTCTGGTTAGTTCAATAGCGTAGCTTGGGTAAGCCTTAAATACGTTTCCAACATGTCTCTTTTGACAATCTTTTCTTTTACAGAATGCTTTATGTAGCATTAATCTGTTTTAATTAGAAGAGGGCTTTTGATTCTGTAGGTCATAGGAGGTAGTCTCTTAATCTTTGTGGTTCAACTCTTGGAGCAAGTTTATCACCTAAACTTGGTTTCTGTGTAACAGTTTATTTAACCTCCATAAGGTGAATGGGTTTTGAGAACTCCTTTTCATACACAAGGGGATTGGAGGGATTGTTCCTTGTCTAGATTATTGTACTCTTTGTTGTAGAATCTCTTTCCTAGGTCTTCTTTTCCTTTTTCAGCTGTCCTTCAGGGAAATTCCTTACTCATGTTGATGATGTGACTGAGTTTATTATTCATGAGTATCAGCACTCCTTTGAGCAGACTTCTTCTGTTCAGATTAATGAAGAAAGAGTGAGAGAATCCTACTGGGGATTTGGCTGCCCTCCTGCCCTTTGCTTTGCTAGGAGGTTTATTGTCAGAGTGGCTTTACTATACCAGGAATAATGCTGGTCTTTTTGACCTCTTCAGTCAAATTGGGAAAGGCAGAAATGTTGGAAGAGAAATCACAGTGATGGCAACAGTGCTTGCCTGAGACTGTCTTCCAAGGGCAAATCCTGTTTATGAATAATTTGATTGTCTCTGCGTTATAGCAGCATTGCATTCTGTATACTTGGATTCCCTCTCTGCTTATATCTTCAAATAGCATGTAGAAGTCCTTTAAGATGTTGTACTGGAAGAGCTTTTCCACTGCAGGGGAAGAATATCTCTGCTGAGAACTGCTGCTCTGTGTTACTGCTATGGATCTTATTTCTGTGTGCCTAGTAGAAGCTTTTTTCTTTTTCTTTTCTTTTTCTTATATTTATTTCCTTTTTTTGGTACATTGAGAGATTCAGGTTTGATTTGGGAGTTTTGGCTGAAGATTTTCCTTATTTATCTCAAAGTTGTTTGAAGTCTTGGTTGTTTTTTATGCTGAGAAATTTTGAACCCTCTGAGCTGCCT
>NW_010194184.1:2400-8877 GCF_000695765.1 Mesitornis unicolor | reverse complement strand
TGCTGAACATTCTTTCTCATTCTGCTCTGAGGGGCGTAGGTGTTATTCCTAAGCCCCAGATAACTTCTTTGCAGCATATATAACCCAGTTGATTAATTTTACCTATTTTTTTCCCTATGAATTATGGATGATATTTCTACTTCTTAGCTTTATTTTTGTTCCATTGAGTAGTTTTCCTTGGTTTGATCAGAAGTGACCAAACTACTGGCCAACTTTCTTATGACCAGTACTGGCAAGGTTTGTGATTTTTCCTTTTGAGCCATCTCACCTTGGCTAAATTAATGTTTCTTCCTCTTTACCTGTTACCAAGGGATTCACAAGTGCTTCTTAATTTTTTTCAACTTCAAAGGTGGCCTGTTGGATAAAAGACTACATTCGGTGAGGAGAAAAAAAACCTATGTACGTGTCCAGCTGTGAAGAAAATGTGACTTCTATTAGATCTTCATTTCAAATACACTTGTACACTGTTTAACTTCAGAGTTGTTCATGCTGTTTTGGGACTATTTTTGTATGTTTCATGTCTACACTGATTTGCTACTATGGTTTGCTTAAGGGTATCTTCCACCCGCATGTCTTGTTTTTCACATGAGCTAGCTATTTTTATTGTTAAATGTTGCAGGAATGTAGATGTGTATACTTAGAAAACATTAGCAGGGTCAGTGAAAATAGCTATTTTGGAAAAGTCAGTGATAGAAATTTCATAATAATCACTTTTTTAATTTATATTTGTTGATATTTTTAGCTATTTTGGGTTTCGGTTGTATGCATTTTACTCTTATGAAACAATTGACTGACTATCTGTTGAATAGTTAAAAATATACTTTATATTCCAGGGTTCAAAACTGCAATTTCCTATTAAAAATTTAAATAATCTTGGGTTAAAATTTTCATTGAAAACTTCTTGCTTCACTCTGATACAAAATGCTAATATTTGTGAAAATATCTACATCTTAAAATATGCTTTGGACATAAATTTACCTAGATTAATTATATAAAATAACCAAATGGTTTTAAAAGGTTGTTAGAGAGTTTTTAAATGTTTCTAGATGTTTGCAATGCCATCAGTATCATAGGATTTCTTCATTCCTAAGTGTCTAAGTAAGTTCACTTTTTACATCAGTAACTAGGCAGCTTGCTTTAATAATCCAGGATCATATTAACTTTCATCCAAACATTTTATTCTCTAGGATGCAGTTTCCATTTCTGTTGTGTGACTTGTATTTCCTGCTTCCAGGCTTTATCACTTTGCTTGTGCCTATAATTTAACTGATTTTATTTCGCTGATCCCAGCTTACCATGTAGTCCAGATGGCCCTGTACAGCTGCCTGCCTTTTCATTATTTACTCTCCTCCCTCTCTTTGTGTCATCTGCAAATACATCCACTACAAGCAGTGATTTTATATTTACTTCTAGATCACTGATGAAACTATTGACTAACATCAGACCTTACATCAATCCCAAGGGAGTCCTGCTAGAAGCACTCTTATTCAGCTATGATTTTTCCATTGATAACTATATTAATTAGCCAATTTAATTTTCAGTCCATTAAAAATGTACTGCCATTCTGTTTTTTCAGTAAGAAGTGTTTGTGAATGCCTTATAAAAGTCTAAGTACATTATCTTCTTGCAGCTGCTTCTATCAACTCAACTTCTAACCTCTTGAAGTAATGAAATCGAGTTTGTTTAACAGGTCCTAATGTCTTATGAAATCTTATTGACCAGCATCAATTATACTGCTTTTGCTGGTTCTCAAGCATCTGTTTTAAAGTCATCTTTCCCTCAATTTCTTTGGGAGTCATGCTAGACTATGTGTCCTTGAACCATTGTCTGTGCAACCTTATATAAGCTTTCAACCTTACATAAGCTTTACAGTTCTTCAATCTCATGGAATTCCCAAGACATATTAAAAATTAACTTCTTTACGTTCATGAATCTCAATATCTGATGCTTTTCTGTGGTTGCAAGTTGTTCAGGCCTGACTGAATATGGTTTATAAATTAATAGATCATTTATTAATGGTTTAGAAAGTGCTTCTTCCTCCTCCTCACATTCTGTTCTTAACTAAATAAAGAACAAAAACATTTATTAACGATATCTGCCTTTTCTACCTCTTAAAAAAGTCAGTCTTCATCTATTAGTAAGTTTAGATCATCTCTGTAATTTCTTTTGTTCCTTATAAGCTAAATGAACAATTTCTTACTGCCTTTAACCATGCTAGCATGGATTTTACCCAACATATTTTTCTTCCCCATTAGATTTTCTCCACTGTATATGCTTTAATTTATATTGACTGAAATCTCTTCTCCATTTTTATTCTGGTTTCCTGAGGAACAGGCTGACGCAATCAGTGTATGTGTGTATTTGTTTGCCTGACACAGAAAACATTTGTACGCATTAACTGCAGAAAGTTTCACAAAAGCCAAATCTTTCATAAATTCTTGTATAATATGTGGGCGACTACAAATAAAAAAAGATAGCCAGAAGAAAGGACAGGCAAAGAGGAAACTGTCTGATGCCTTCACATAGAAAAGTGTTGCTGTAATCTTTCATTACAAACTTCATGATTGCTGCCTTTGATTTACACTAAATCAGAAGAAAGATGACACTGGAGAAGGGAAAGAAACCCTTTTGTATTCCTTCCCAGTTTCTCTCCTTCACCCAAAGTACCATAGCTCCAGGTCGGAATATTCCTTATCTTATTAACCTCTAAAACTATATGCACCATTTGCCTAAAGTCTCTGCAGCCCTTCTGCCCCACTTGCTCTGTACCATGGACTTTTACTTTCTCTGACTCTCTCAAGGCAGTATGGTAAAAATTTACTTTCCCTTGCTGAGAAGACTTTCCCATGTTGTTAATATGCACAAGCCCTATATCTGCCTCAGAAGGGCCATGAAAGCACCACATGTAAAAGGCTGCTATAACCTAAAGCGTAGGGGTAGTGTGTGTGCAAATTACAGTGTTTATTGTTCTGTAACATTGTGTATTCCCACTACTTGGATTTCTGTATGGTTTTTCTTACTGCAACTTCAGTACAGCAAGACACATTATTAACTTAAAATGCATGAGTAGTCTCATTAAACTCGATGAAATTACTCACATGCTTACTATGCATTTAAGTAGTTTGCAGAATCAGCACTAAAATAAGAGGCAATCCATAGACCTCTCCACTTCTCATATATTAAAGTTTGGGAAAGAGAGGAGGGTAAATGCTGAAAAAAATGCCAAAGTATTCATCAGGTACAATCATCTTGTCTTATGCAATAAAGTTGAAATGCAAAGGTTTGATGTATTTGATAGATAACATATTAAACAAATGCTGATGTGTGAGTCTATATTATTCTATGATTTTATGTTATGCACATTATGATATTGCCTAATAGTATGTCTTAACAGCATTTTCAAGTAATCTAGGTTGCATTTACTTGAATTGATCTTGTATATATTGCTGTGGCACGTCTTCTGTTGTGCTGGTGCTTTGTAAATTCTTCTAATACATAACATGAGGTGAGAGAAATCCAATGAACTGGAGTCAGAAAAAGTCAGGGAAGGATATGTAGATGCATGAAACCTGCGTCAACATTTCTTTTTTTAAGCAATCATCTTCCTCAGCTTACTATTTCAGTGCATCTTTGAAATATTCAGTGTTTTAAAGAACTAAAAGATATAGTCCTTATAAAGAAGAATAAAAAAACCCACTAAGAATTAAAGCCATTCTTAGCACCCAAAAAAAAGATTGAGACCCAAAGAAAGCATTAGATTTGTGTGGAAAAGACTCCACAATATGTTGCTTTTTATGATCTGTGAACCCCATAGCAAAGAATAATTCATTACAGTTTGTCCTGCTGCATCACATCACCAAGACTGTGAATAGTGTAGTAAATAATCTTTCTGACATACTTTGTCTTTTCATTTTGTGCTTGCATCTTGAGTCCCTTTATTAGCATGGAAATATAAATGTGTTCCTGTATTTAAGTGTTTTGCCAACAGTAAAATAAGTTGGTGCACCAATAAAGTATGATTTAATAGTTTACAGGGTTGTGTTCTGCCTTTCTAACAGAATTATCACTCCCTTTTACTTTTAATTCCACTTGCCTTAATAGAATATTTTGTCAATCCGTTGAGTGGCTGTTTAGTTCAGGTTTTACTGCAGATGAAAAGAAACACAGGAGCTTATGACTTACACTATCATAATTAGAAGGTAATACATAATAACTATGTGTTGTACTGAAAGCAAAATACAGTATTTCAATACCTGCAGATTTTTCTGCTGCTGATGTATGGGCTGTTGATAAATAACATTTTTTAGGAGAACAAATGGGATTTAATTTTGTGCAATGTTAGTATTTCAAAGGTATTTGCTTTCTGCTGAGATGGTATAAAGTGACATAGCTACATGAAAAAGCGCTGAAATCCTGATCATGCAGATTAGATAAAAATTTAACCTTGTTGGCTCAGTTGTTTCTTTAAAGAAAAGGAAGCTATTTGTGTGCAAAGCATCCTTAAAGGAGAGATGTGGTTTTGTTTCCTTCCCTGAGGAGGAAGAAACCCTGGAGGGCACTCATGTAAATCTAACTTGACACCAACAATGCATTTTTAGGGATGCAGTCTCAAGTTTCACATAGACCTCTGGTGGGCTAGAATGGAGCTTCTCTGAAGACTCTGCCTCAGTGACAATACTGGGAAGGACCCTGTCTCTAAGTCTTGCTGTCTCTTCAGAGGGAGGAGAGGGTGTCATCTTTGTCCTCAGTACTTCTCCTACTGTGCCTTTCCATAGACAGACCAAATATACCTCTTCCCATCTGTGAAGGAAGGATGCTGCAGTCCCACCTCATCCATCCACTAAGGTGGAAGAAATTTTCCTGTGATGTCCTCTTTCCATAAAGCACTGTCCACCAACTCATGCCATTGCTTTTTACCATGAGTTGTGTAGCTTTTCTCTATGTATTTCTTTGCTTTCCAGACAGCTGTTGTTTAGATATTTTACTCATGGAAGACGACCTTGGCTTCATGGTGTTTTTAAAAGGATCATGGGTACTGTAGTGTTTTGGATCACCAGACTGAGATCTCTTCTGTTGTAGATACTAATAGTCCTGAACTACCTGAAATACTATACAAAGACAGTCTGGAACATTGTTTTATTTGCTGGGTGTTTGAATAAAATGATCACTTATGCTTGATGAATGAGTCCTAAAATGTATTATAGATCTTTGTTACCAGGACAGACTTTAAGTCTTACATTTGAGAAGTAAATGTCAAGTATAAGATTTATATTTATCTAGTAAAAAGGAAGACCACAGGTCCTGAAATCAATGACTCTCAAAATTGCCCAAACATTGAATGATATGCATGAATAATTTAAGACTGTTTTGTTAAATTTGCAGAAGTCAAGTTATCCTTTCAGAGAGACTCATTGTAAATCGCCAGCAATTTACTGTGTTTCTGAAAACCACAGGCAACAATTTACAGACAAGATTAGATCTGTTACTATACACGTGTGACATTTTCTTGATTTAAACTGTCATTCCAAAAAGCTGTTAACTGACAGCCGGAGTTTGGAATGAGGTTATAAAGTTTACAGAAAGACTCCTTACCACACTGGGGTTGAGCTATATTTCTGCTCGGGTAGAGAAGAGCACGTAGACCTCCTGCCGCAACTGAAGTATGTATGCATGCAAATTAGCACTTTCAAGGGAAATTATACATGATCTTTTTAGACATTCATGTGCTGCAGTGGTGTATGGTGCTGTGCTGACATTTTACATCTCATAAACACAGTAATATATTTCCGAAATGCCTTCTTTCTTCTGAGGTATGTCAGAAATTCTGACTGTAAGTGCTGCAGATGGCTGGCAGTATAGCAATACGCATCAGCTGCAGCATTTTGTCTGCTCTCGCTGTAAGTGATGTTTATCAAAGTAGTTTCTGAAGATGATCTGTTGCATTCCAGAATATAACATTGGGCCAGAGATGGGAATATTAATCTTGATTTTTTTTTCTTTTTTTAGTTATCAACTATATTGGAAATCTTCCTATCAACTCATTTATCATTATATTTCCATGGCATGTAGACATGTAGCACTTGGCTTGAAGACTGTATTTCATCACTGTCTTTAACTACCTTCTCTTTGACATCATGGGAGCAGTTTCAGTATAAGTTGCACCTTCTTTGCCTTTCTCTAGTGACCTTTAGAAACGAGCATGCACTCAGATATGCACTAACTTAGATACCCTGATGTTGTCCAGAACTTATTGTTGACATGAAATAGCTCCTGCTCAAGTTCTCTTTCTTTTAAATAGTTGCAAAGTACTTTCTGGCAGTTACTCATTCAAAACCTGTCCATCTTTGCAGACTATTGGTCTGGGTAGGTCCTGGCAAAGAAGTCATCACAGTTAGTGAATCATCCAGGATCTGCCAAAATAGAAAAAGAGAACTTAAAATTATTTTGCTAAAATCCCATTTTCTAAGGTATGCTCTA
>NW_010194184.1:0-2369 GCF_000695765.1 Mesitornis unicolor | reverse complement strand
TTTCCCTAATGTTTCACTGAAAGTTTCAATCTAAAAATTCCTTACTTGTTACGAGGAAATAAAATTCATCTTGTCAGGGATATGACATCCCTGGATTTTGTATAAAAACATTTTTGCATAAAAACTTAAGAAAACTGCTTTCAATATCTTTCTGAGGAGGGAGAAAGCCAGACAGCCTAAAAGTTCATTGGCTGGAATACTGTGGACATGGTATTCAAATGAGTAAAACCAGAAGTTAACACTATTGACAGGAGACTCTTTCCTTGGCCATTACCCTGTCGATACAGCAGATACTTCTCCCATAGCAGATGGTCATGAAAAGGAATGTCTCTTAGTGCTGCTCACCAGAAAAACTGCTTGACCAGTGTGATTCAAAGACAAGAAACCATTAAAGTAGAAAGTGATCACAAACGCTGGAGAACATTTTAAATGGTGTCTGTGAGGAGGGGCACTTGAAAGTTCAAGATTTCATGAAGAATCCCTTGGGAAGAGTCAGAGATAGTATCATACGTGAAAAGAGACAAAGAAAAACATGAAGACCACTGGAATCTGAATTAAATGTAGCAAAGTATTGGAGGAGAAGATCCAGAGACAGTCAGGGATACTTGAGAGTTGCTGAGCACTTGTGTTACAGGCAGGTGGTAACAAAAGGTGATGGAAATGTATGGCAAACCTAATAGAGATTGGAGTGAAAAAAAAATGGACCTCTTTGGAAACCACCTTCGGTAGTGCCAAGCGGAGCTGCCTTTGGAAAATTCTGCTTTTGGGATGTATTTGGTGGGGGAGGGGTGCGAAAAAGCAAGCTTCAAGGAAGAAACCAGTTCTCTTTCCTCTGACGCTTGAACAGCTTTGTAGGAAGAGCACACTAAAAGGTTGTAAGTCAGAGAGTAGTAGATATTGAGATACTTCATTACAAATAACTTCTTAAGCATATTCATTAAGAAATAGAGGGGAAAAAGGAGAATGAACTGGATTATCCTTCAGTAAATAGAAGTCTGGCTTCAGAGGGGACCTGGATTATTCATTGCACTGGACTATAAAGGGTGTTAAAAAAGTCAGTTAACGTCTGGATATATAATTGTCCCCAGCTGATATTTTAGTCATTTTCCCATTAGCAGAAAGTCCCTAGTCACTGATTTATTGAAAAGACAAAACCTTATAGCAAAATATCTTGCGGTGACATTTTACTTGTGCATCTTTGATTTATAATTTAGTCCCTGTACCTAAAATGTATGCATACATACACACAGAAAGTCTCCTTTTCCAACTCACTTTATTAAAAGCTCCTTTTACTCCAAATTAGCATCTGCTTTCATCTTTGGTTTATCTGAGTTTTTCTCAAAAATGAAAGCTATGATAGTTCTGATTTTCTTTCCCCTTTCAGCTTCCATGGACAAGAACAGAAAATGTTAGAACTTTGTCACAGGAGTTAAAAAGTGGAGTGGTTAGTGAATACAGATTAATATTAGCCTCTTAGTCTGGTATTACCACAAGTCAGATCAATATTGCACAAACTAGTTTATGTGGCCTGTGAAATCTTTTCTCAGCTTTTGGTTTTTTAGAAGTGCAAAAGGTAGCTTTAAATTTAATCTGCAGTAGTAATTATTATTTGCAGACCTCAAGCATCATTTATACGGGCTGCATATTATTCACAAGGTTATAAGATCTGATAACAGAAGCATTACTTTGAATTATGTGGAAGAAACAGTTCCTTTGCTCATAATCTCTTCTTTAAAAAAAAACAAAAACAAAAGCAAAAACAAAACAAAAAACCACAACAAAAAAACCAAAAACCAAAAACTCAAACAAACCAAAAAACCCCCAAAACCCTAACCAACAAAAACCCACCAAAAACCCCTCAGCCTTCTTGCATGATAAATGACTGAACGCAAATTTCTAGCTCTTTTGAACTTCTACAAATAAACTGTCTGTCCAGTGTTGAATCTAAACAAAGTAGGCTGCCAAATGAAGTTTTGTAAACACATTTTAGAATTAGTATTAAATGCTTTGTTCCCTTGTGCATGTTCATTTACATTGCCTCTCTCTGATACTCTACAAATACCATTCCCTCCAAATAACCACCCTGGGCTGTTTGCTCTTTGTCTCCCTCTGATCTTGTGCAATGCCTTATGTTGTTCATGGCCACCTGACGTTTAACAAAGAAAAGGTCTTTAAATAGATACTTGTAAGTACCAAATAGTACCTCATATTAACAGTAAGCAAGAAAAAAAAATCTTAAATTGCTACCATACATACTGCCCTGATTTAGAAAACAGTCTGATTAAAAATTGTTTATTTACAAGGCTTGATTTTTAGAAATTGATTGTAGCAGTGTCACTAAACATATCACAGAATCACAGAATCACAGA
>NW_010194183.1:9608-10413 GCF_000695765.1 Mesitornis unicolor | reverse complement strand
TATTCATGTGAGAATAAATCATAAAAATGAAGATGTTAAAATCCTTAATAATATTCTGAGGGATATGACGGAATTTCCATGTATTTCTACGCCATAAAATCTTTTGTTAACTTTAAATACATCATATTGGCATACAGTTCAATTTCTTCAGTGGAAGAAAAGTTTAACATAAGACAGAAGGAAAATGAAGTCTTTGAGCTCATCAACAGAATTTAGATGAATAAAAATTTTAATTGTTGGTTTTGGCCTAACAAATCCCAAAGTACAAATTATTTCTATATTATGTGACTTTTTAGGCCATAACAACATTCTTCCATATTTATTATAGTTCAAATATCAATATAAATCAGTTTTCTTTCTTTTATTACTCACTGTAAATATTAATGCCTTGATATCTATTTAGAAGGACAGAAAGAAGAAAAAAAGAACAGAAGCAGCATTTCAGTTATTAACCAATTATAAGAAACTAATTTTAAAATAAGGTAAAGCAGTCAAAAAAGTACGACTCTGTAAGTTCCTCTTAAAATCGTGTCAAGGAATGCTTCACCTGAAGTCCCACAGGCCAGCAGAACAGCACTGACATTTCTTGACCCAGGTGGTCAAAAAAATCATCTTCTTTTCTTGGGCTGGCAGAGGAGTATCAGGAGCATGGAAAACTCAGTAAAGCTGCTTTGACCATGCCACTGAGTGGGAGACTTCAGGTTAGCTATTACAGAATCACAGAATCACAGAAGGTTAGGGATTGGAAGGGTCCTCAAAAGATCATCTAGTCCAATCCCCCTGCCGGAGCAGGAACACCTAGATG
>NW_010194183.1:8330-9408 GCF_000695765.1 Mesitornis unicolor | reverse complement strand
TGACACTCACCCTTTAAATATTTATAAACATGAATGAGGTCTCCCCTCAGTCTCCTCTTCTGCAAACTAAAGAGACCCAGCTCCCTCAGCCTATTCTTTGCAAATTTGTTGAAAAAGGGTAAAAGCTCTGATTCACTCCTGTGAGAGACTGCAAGAGTTGATCTATGTCTCAAGCAATGTGGCAACGCAGGTTCTTCATTACAAAAGAAAGGTTCAGTTAAGTGTCTTTGAGGAAGCAGAAGGGTCTGCCAGGGTGTTGCCAGGCAAGACAACTCACAGTCTATTTGAGGAAAGGACTCATGGCTGCCACCCCCCACAGTGGAACCTGTGCAGCACACCAAGAGTTACAAAAGTCTTTGAGGGACTTGGCTGTGTAAAAGGCACTGACTCAGGGAGCCATCTGTGAACCCACCACCAGAAGAACCATGTTCATGCCCTCCACTGGGGGATCACCACATTTATCATTGTTATCGTAGGATTATTGCGGGATCCAAGGGTGGTGATATCTTTCCTTACTGTTTTCCTTTTCATCTCTTTTCTCTTCCTTTCTTTCTTCTTGGAAAGGTTTCTAATAAGAATTGTTAAGTATAATCATGGACCTGTCCAGGAACAATATTGCAGGGATTCTTCTACTTCAATTTCATTTCATTCCAAACCAGAATGAAAGGAAAGACGATGTTCACCACTGATGCCAAGTTATGCAGGACAGAAAAAAGTTTAACATCAGTTATTGGATTAATATTAGTTATTAGTTTAAAAAGTTGCAGGAAGGTTGTCTGATGGAGGCTAGATAGCAGATAAATTTCATTTTCAGTAAATGAAAATTAACACATACATTGTAAAAACAATTCTAGCTATGCACGTACAATTTCTCCATGAAGTGTTAATAAACAGCAGAGGTGTCAAGAGTCAGTGCAACAGCTTTCTGCTTGGTAGCCGTTTGTCAGGCAGCAGTCAAAAATAGTTAATAAGACTATTGAACATTCTTGGAAAGGAACAGAAAACACAACAGAAAACATTATTAGACAACTGTATAAATCTGCCATGCAAGTTTGGTCATCATATGCAGTTCTTGTCC
>NW_010194183.1:0-8062 GCF_000695765.1 Mesitornis unicolor | reverse complement strand
AATTAGGCAGCAGAAATAAGAAACATTTTGCATGTATTGTGTAGTTTGACTCTGAGATGCACTGCCACTAGCACATTGCTGATGACAAGAAGTGTCATAGATTCAAAAAGCAAATAGGCAAGTTTCTGAGGTAATTGTTCAGTACTACAACTGTTCACAGTAGTTATTTCAAATAATTGCCAGGTCAGGAAGTCAATAGACTTCCTGTGAATGTGTTCTGTCAATTGCCATCAGATAACTTTTTCCCAGTATCAACACTCCTCAGTTTTGAGGTGAGGGAAGAGAAGAATCCCAGTTATTGCGCAAAAAGGGCAAATTTTACACCATTTGTGGCATTGAACATTCTAAAAGGAAGTGTAAATTCAGGGACAAATGATATGTATACATCTGTTCTGAAGTGCTGAATTTCCCTTTACTTTCTGACATTCATTTAGGAAACAGTTGGAACTTAGCTATGAAGGAGACATGCACAGAGCCATTATTTCCAAGTGACTTGTTAAATATTTATTGTGGGAGCCCTGTGTGTTTTCACTCAGGGTGCTTATGGAGAAATTAGTCTGTGGTGAAAGTACTCTACATCTCAACATAGATTTGTCCCTAGAGAGATACCTAATTGGTTTTTTGAACCGTGTGAACCTGCCTTAGCTAGAGGAACGATATCAAGGGGAGAAAAGGAGGAAGTTTCTGGGACAGTGTAATTGTTTCTCTAAATTATATAATCTTCTATAATGAGAAACTGTCATTACTTCATTTTTAACTTTTCATAGATCATCAAGGTAACACCAAAAACCATATCAGGTTGTTATAGAATCACTGAATCATAAAATGGCCTGGGTTGGAAACGACCTTTAAAGATCACCCAAGTTCAACCCCTCTGCCATGGACACTGACATCTTTCACAAGATGAGGTTGCTCATCTGTCATTGAACATGGTCAATGAGGGAACACCCATAACTTCTCTGCACAAACTGTTCCAGTATCTAACTAACTGCATAGTAAACAGTATTTTCCTTTTATGTAATAAAAAACTGCCTCTTCCAGTTTAAAGCCATTGTCCACAGTTCTATCACTACAGGACCTTGTAAAAAGTCTCTGTGTTTCGTGTAAGCCCCCTTTATGTATTGAAAGTCTGCAGTAAGATTTCCCCCAAGCCTTCTTGTTTCTGGGCTGAACAACCCCAGCTCTCTCAGCATGTCTTCATAGGAGAGATGCTCCATCCCTCTGATCATTTCTTTGGCCTGCTCTGGATATGCTCCAAGGGGTCCAAGTCTTCCTTGTTCCTGGGGACCCAGAGCTGGTTGCAGTACTCCAGAGCGGGTCTCAGCAGAGTGGCACAGAGGGAGTATCCTTTCAGATCCAATCAACCAATGCCAGCAGTGGTGATTTTGGGGTGCCTCCTGTGTACCTAAGACAGCAGTGCTGGATCAGTAAATCCAGAATGACCTGGATTTTGCATCACCCTAGTTTAACAGGTACTGATTTAGTAGAGCCAGTTGGAAACCAGTTTTCATTCACTCAGAATGATTTCAAGATACGAAGCATTTTTAATTTGCAGGGAAAAAGAGAAAAAATTAAGCATCCCAAATTTTCTCCCTCTTCCTCTATGAATGACCTTAACTTCTTTCATCAAACATTTTTTGCTCCTCAGAACATGTGCAATTTGAGAAATTTCTGATCTATGTCAGAGATGCATCTAAACCTGTTTGAAATAACCCTTCCCATTCAAGAACTTGTTCTAACAAACTGATGATAAAACTTTTTAATTAAAAAGTCACCAAAACAGCTCTGAACTAGTAACTTTTAGGAAGTTACTATTTCTTATAGATTTATAAATCTTCAAGGTCTGTGGAATTATTTTCCTGTGCTTGTATGTTACACTACTCTGTGCACAAAAGGAAACTATGTTTGGATCAAATTATTTTATTTAAAAGCTACATCTACATAATCAATTGATGTCTTGTATTCTGATAAGTTGTAGCTGTGTAACTCCATAGCTGCTATTTGAAGGAAATAATTACTTGTTATACAAACAGTGTTATTCCTAACACTAGGAATGAGCCCTGATTTGGACAAGGTTGTCTGTTTTGCTTTGTTTTGTTTTGTTTATCTTAAAAATAAATAATTGTTGAGACACCCTCTACATAATCAATTGATGTCTTGTATTCTGATAAGTTGTAGCTGTGTAACTCCATAGCTGCTATTTGAAGGAAATAATTACTTGTTATACAAACAGTGTTATTCCTAACACTAGGAATGAGCCCTGATTTGGACAAGGTTGTCTGTTTTGCTTTGTTTTGTTTTGTTTATCTTAAAAATAAATAATTGTTGAGACACCCTGACAGAAGAAATTTGTTAACACTGCTCATTACTTATGGACAGGACAGAGAAATGCAGGAGAGTGAATGAGAGCATTTATCTGTGCAGTGAAGTTCCTTGATTAACGTTATTGCTCTACAGATGAAGACAGTTACTGATTAGAGGTTGGTTCACTCTTATGCACTGATGCATTTGCCCTGGACTTCAGCCAGACCTTAAAGCAAATGGTGCAGTTTTCTACTTTACAGACATAGCAAGGATTGATATATGGTAATTAATCAGAGGGGGGTGATTTTGTTTTTTAAGAGTGTCTGATAGGAGATACAGAAAACTGCAGTTTGTATCCTTGAAGTAAATCAGTCATTCTGATTCTCTGGTTTGAAGTCAATTGGACACAAATTCCTTATTCTAAAATTTCAGTGTGTCACAGAGATTGGCTGGAGTGACCTCACAGGAAGGTGTGAAAAGCATCCCTCCCACCAGCATGTATCATAATCCATAACCTATAAGAAAAGTTTGTAACTCTACTAATTTTGACAGCATAAAAGGACTTGAGTAAATCAGAGCATTCAGTGGCAGTGCAGTTGTGTATTTCTCTGCATATCACTGAGGCTCTGCAATCTGAGTCTGTAATTAGAGGTCCAGCGCGGATAAAAGCTCCCAGCAGCAAACTTGGTAACTGAGTCACTTCCAAGATGTTTCCTGAGCCTCCTGACAATTTCAGAGTAAATGAGTTCTCTCTAAATCACTTCTTCCAATGAGCTGGAAGAGCAAATGCAGCTCATTCTGTCAGACAGAAGGAATACATTTTCTCAGTATCTTTTAAACACCTGTGATGCGAGCTTCTGGTGTGAGCGAAGGCTCCATGCTGGAGTGGTTTGGGCACAATACATCTAAGCCAAACACTACAATGTAGTCCTTTCCACATTAACTAAATTGGAGACCTGAACATTAAAACATGGAGTACCTGAACATCGCAAACTGTTGTTCAGTCAATTTCTTATTAACTGGGGAGTCAGAAGGCTCCGATTGTGGAGACTACACAGGCATTTGTGAAAGGTAGGTTACAATGGCTCTAGTGCTGTGCTCAGAAATTAAATTATACAATTGTTTTTGCTTCCTCTAAGGTTAATATGTTTTTAAGGGATTTGTTACCTCCAAAGCTTCTACACTGACCAGCTCCACCATTTTTTAAGCAAGACAGAATACCAGATGCAAGTCCATGGGATGCTGAGCCTACACCTAATGAGCTTCAGCAAAAGAACAGAACTGTTGCCTGTTTCATATTTAATTGTCTTCTTTTTTCCCCTTATATAAATAGTGAACCCATAAATCCAATTCTATAAAACAGATTGTTCAGGCTGAGCTTTGCCTTTATAATTTCATAACTGTATTTTGTAGTATATGGAGTTTTTTGACTCTTTCAGAAAGCCGAAGTGCAGTCATTCAGTTGGTACTTTGATTATCTCTATCCAACTATCAAGGCAATCAGAAGGGCCCTATATGCTGCTTACAACCTCACCATTACTTACCATTAACCCCAATGCATCTTCTTTAATCTGTACAAACATAAAACGGGAAACTCTAAGCTCCTCACACATCAGCAGAACTTACAGCTCTGACGAGATACAATTTAAATTCAGTACTTAACAATTCATCTGGACTTCACGCCTCCCTGGCCAATGATAATCCAAAGAGGAAACGGAAAAAGAAAGCCACCCCCAAAAGACTTGAGGAACATAATTTTATCAACCAGAAATCAAGATATTACTAGCTGAAAACTAGTCATTTAACATCATTTAATAAACAGATTTAGTTTGCTTGTAGAAATGTAAAGTCTTATAACTGAAAAGTTTTCACTGCATATTTTACTTAAGAAGAGAGTAAAAAGCTTTGTTTTCACCCACAATTTATTTAAGAAAAAAGTAAATAACTTTGCACTTTTTATCATTTGATTTCCAAAGCCAGAATAAAAATACTGTGTGTCTTGTAACAAACCAGCAAGAAAGACACACATTCAAATACTACCAAAAGAATTTAAAGAGAGGTAATATTTAGCAATTTGGATCAGATCAATCTTTCATATAAATGTCACACCTTCACTGCTTCTAGTCCAAGTATCAGAATTTACTCCATCTGAACATT
Source organism: Mesitornis unicolor (assembly GCF_000695765.1). Classification (NCBI taxonomy): domain Eukaryota; kingdom Metazoa; phylum Chordata; class Aves; order Mesitornithiformes; family Mesitornithidae; genus Mesitornis; species Mesitornis unicolor. The sequence goes on along the minus strand of NW_010194183.1, from coordinate 3,601 downwards.
TTCACTGCAGACAATTACTACTGTAAAGCTTAATCATTTAATAAACAGATTTAGTTTGCTTGTAGAAATGCAAAGTCTTAGGGATAATAACTGAAAAATTTTCACTGCATATTTTACTTAAGAAGAGAGCAAAAAGCAGCTTTGTTTTCAGCCATATTTTGTTTAAGAAAAAAAGTAAAAAAATTGCACTTTTTATCACTTGATTTCCAGAGCTAGAATAAAAATATTGTGTGTCCTATTACAAAGCAGCAAGAAATACATGCAATTACATACTATCAAAAGGATTTAAAGAGAGGTAATGTTTAGCAATTTGGATCAGATCAATCTTTCATATAAATGTCACACCTTCACTGCTTCTAGTCCAAGTATCAGAATTTACTCCATCTGAACATTTTCACTGCAGACAATTACTACTGTAAAGCTTAATAAAACCTTTTCACTTTGTTGTGTGGGTGAAAAGAAAGAACTTTATTCTATGTCTGTTCTGCTTTGATCACTAAGCCAAAATTGACCTGAATTAATCTTGGTTTCAGATTTTCCACTTTTTTCTTCCTGTTGACTGAAAGAAAAAACAGATTTTGCTCAATTCTTCTGTTGATTTATATTTTGGAAAGCATGGCTCAATGCTAACTTAAAAATAGATTTTCAGTATTCCCATGTTACTTAATAGATAGTTTCAGCTGAGCACTGTAAATTCAGATCCTATGGTAATATTAAAAGTAATTTGTACGATTGTATAGAAGCACAGTGCTTTATGGCTCTTCTATCAAGAGTAAAAGCAGTGACCTAAGAGAAGGTTTGTTGAATATAGGTGTTTATTAATCCACAAGATCTAGCCACAAGAATTTGGAACACCACTGTATTGATTTTAGCAGACATTCATTGTTCAGACTAATTATCCATGTAAACTGTTTCCAGAATTCACAATGGAGAGCCAAGGCCTCACTGTCAAATCACCCATCAAATGGGCCCTGAGGCATGGTTCAGTTCACTGAGCAGGTGCACATCTTCTGTGAGTTCTCTGGTCCCATCGGAGCTGCTTGGTGCCTCTGTTTTCATCATTTTTCACAAACTCTAGGTAAGCAGTTCAGTCTTCTGCAAAGCTGGATGGATGGTGGACCTCAGGGTCCAGACACTCCCAGTGCTGCCCCTTGAAAAAGCTTTGGAAACTCTGTTCAGAGAGAAACGCTTTGTACGGGAAGTCTAAACTCCCTGATATCCACACTTGTTTCAGCTGTTGAGGACTCCTGGGGTCTAATGCTTGATTTATGGGCAGTGGGACCATGTAAATCAAGCCATGCCCAAATCCTCTTTTCATCACTGGCAGTTTCACATCTTCCTGAAGTGTCTTCCTGTTAGGCCAACACCCTTAGGGCATTTTTAGGATGCTGCCACAAATCCTTCATGTCTACGTCCTGGATTTAAGTCATTACTCAATAAATTCTGGACAATTTAATATAAAGCTCATCGTTACTTAAGAGTCACGTGTCTGTTGACATAAAGTTTACCAGACAAATGCATGTTTATGTACATGGAGCTACACATCACCCTCTACTGAAATCCACAATTTCTTAACTGGGATTAGATATTTGGGTTACCATTTGGCTGTCCATCTGCAGGGGGGAATATTTGAGAATGTCTGGATTAACAGCAAGATGTTATAAAGAAAAGAGGCTGGATTAGAAATCTATATTTAAAAAAAAGTCAAATTAACAGTCCTTAATGGATAATGTTTTTGAGATCTCAATCCAAAATTACCAATTTTAGAGTGAAACGCTGTGACTTAAAAGCTGAGTAGTATCAGTATTTCTAAGGTATAGGACTAGATTAAAAGGCAAAGGACTATCACAGAAATTTTTATTTTTGAAGTTATACTTAACACAGATTTAAAATATGGAATCAAGAAAATATTTTTTCCTTTAAACATAATGCTAAATTCTGCTACAGAAAAAGGTTAAGAATAAAAATGCATCAAAGACCAAGGGAAAAGAGCTCATTGCAGCCTTCAGTTCAGATGCTTTGTTCATTTTGTAAAAGGGAATTTTACCAACATCAAAGGGAGAGACAAAAGAGTAGACTAAAAAATTAGAGGAGGTGAGCTCATGTCCAGTTTGGAGCTTTTTTTTCCCCAGCAGTCTGGTGCATGCTCAACATGAGCCATTAACATTACCTGGGATCTCCCATGATCACCTTACCAAGGATTCTCGCTCAGTCACATTGTTCCGCTGCTGTGGTTGTTTAGTTCCCTTTTCCTCTCCTTCCGTGCAGTACTGAGTGCTCCAGGAACTGACTCAGTGTAGAACAGAGGTGGGGTGAGCTGGTTACAAGGTGACTCTGGCCTTGTAGTCAACAACAACATCTGATCCTGTCTTGTGCTTAATTAGCTGGAAGTGAGCAGATACATCAATCAGTAAAAGCTTTGACATAAATAATACAAGCTGTCGGATGTACAGGCGAAGATAAACACTGAGAGGGTGGATAAAAACTTTGTTAAGCAATTGCATAATTATCAGGAAGACCTGTCACAGCTTTACAAGGAATTTCAGTGTCTTTACATCCTTTTTGAAATCTTATTACCATAGGGGAAAAAAAAATAATTACCCTCATAATCCCACAAACCTTCTTTTTGATACATAAACTGAGATGTGCCCTGAATTTACTCAAGGTGGAGAGCTCACAGGACTGTACTATGTACAACGGAGACTGGAATGAAAGGTGCAATTTGGGGAGCAAGACACTTGTGACGTTGTCTTCTTGATGGACTCAACATTGAAGACATCTGTTCAAACCTTCATGGTCTGCATTTTTGGGAACTGACTCCTGGACTCTTAGAAATTATTTAAATTACAAATAATAATAATTGGTAATCAAGAATATAAACAACATTTGAAGATATGGTGAGATTTAATTTAAAAATTCGTCTTTGATCATTTATCTGTAAAATTCAGTCATGAACTTACAGAATCTGTCAGTTCTTTTTTATAACCATTTCACACCCTGACTCACACTCCTGACTTTATGCTTTAGTTATGAAAAATAACTTGTTCTAAGTGAACAGGGTAGTGACTTGCTTTTTTTCAGAGGGAACTTTGCTAGGATGGGATTCATTTCCTATCTAATTTTGTTTGAATAGAAAACCAATATGGAGGTAGATACTGGTATGATACAGCTGTTCTTGTGTTTCACAGTAAATGAATAAAAATGCATCTGTTTCATGAGGCCAGGTTGTATTAGGAAGCAGATGAGGGAAATTCGTAGATGGTTAAAACTCGAATATTCTCAAACCCATAGAGCTGAAATCTGTCTCCTCCAGTGCTGGAATAAATTGAAGGGAAGGCAAACCAGATACCCCACAGACAGTCTGCCTTAGCTCTGGCTAGATGAACCAGCTCAGCTGCTGTTGCACATAACTCACCTATCAGCTGCTGAAGCATGAATGTTTTAAATTCCTCAAATAAAGCCAAAATCACTTTTGGAAAGTTGTTAACTCATATATATTTATAGTTTCAATCAGGTTTCAAACATGTTTTTAATTCATGTCCCTTTATACAGATAAAGAGAAAGGCCAGCAGGGTGGCCAGCAGAACAGCCACCCTGGACT
>NW_010194182.1:1892-14991 GCF_000695765.1 Mesitornis unicolor | reverse complement strand
TCTGTGATTCTGTGATTCTGTGATAAAGTTTGTGCATGGGTAAGGATGAGATGAGTGATTTCCCCCCCTTTCCCTGCACTGCCCTAGCATTGCAAGCAAACCTTTAAAATAATCAGTGGAAGTTATATAAGCTGGCTGTCATTTGAATTCTCAGGCAACATAGAGGACAGAAAAAAAGATTACTTGGAACTATTGTTACAGCATATCGACAAGGATTGTTGCTTTTTATTGTTTTGATTATCGGTGTATTCCTATAAGGCATTACAAGTAGTAAAAATGGTCGCACTGGAAACAAAAGAACATAAAGTCTACTACTTCTTAGTAATATTATATGTCCAATCATGCACTCTTTGTTTTAATTTATTATAATATTGTAATCAATCATGATTTTCTGTGTTGCTGAAAGTCTCATACTTTGAGAGAAGGGGAGAGAGAGAAGGAAGAAAAAAATAGCAGTGAGTTTTGCAGAAGAAGAGGAGAAATTTCCTTATTACCATCATTCAGAATTAGTCATGTATTCTGTAATCACTCATGTTTTAAGCAATAATGTAAAAATCAACACAAAGGCAGACTACAGCAAAATGATCTTTAATCCAAGAACCCTGTAAGGAATTAAAATTCTGAAAAGATGACATAGGATCAATCAGTAACTGCCTGAAAATATTGCATTATGTGGAGGCTAAATGACATCATACTATGTGAAAGAAATTAAGGAAAGTCTTTTTGGCATTGTCCTCATCTCTTTTAATTTAGGTTAACAAAATTTAATTTTAAATCTTTACATTTTTCTTTTGTATTAGGAACAAAAAGTTGACAGCGTCTACCCTAAAGAATTTACAGCTCAAGTGTAAGACAGGATCAACGACACATACACAGAAGGCAACAAAGGGAAATTTTTTGGAACTTATTTTTATTAATTCTTGTACCTTAGCAGTTTAATTTATTCCTTGTTTAGTGTTGCAATTTAACTTACACTGGTCAAACAGAATCATGACAGTATTTAGTAAATCATAGAAACATTAAGGTTGGAAAAGACCCGCAAGATCATCAAGTCCAACTGCAGCCCAACACCACTATACCCACTAAACCATGTCCTGAAGTGCCGTGTATACATGTATTTTGAATTCCTCCAGGGATGGTGACTCTACCACTTCCCTGGGCATCCTGTTCCAATGTTTGACCACTCTTTCGGTAAAGAAATTTTTTCTAATATCAATCTTATGCAACTTGAGGCCATTTCCTCTCATCCTATCACTTCTTACTTGGAAAAAGAGACCAACCCACCTTACTACAACCTCCTTTCAGGAAGTTGTAGTGGGCGATGAGGTCTCCCTTCAGACTCCTCCAGATCCCAACTCCTTCAGTTGCTCTTCATAAGACTTGTGCTCCAAACTCTTTACCAGCTTCATTGTCCTTCTCTGGACATGCTCCAGAGCCTCAATGTCCTTCTTGTAGTGAGGGACCCAAAACTGAACACAATATTCAAGATGTGGCCTAACCAGTGCTGAGTACAGGGGCAAACCCACTTCCCTACTCCTGCTGGCCACACTATTTCTGATACAAGCCAGGATACTGTTGGCCTTCTTGGCCACCTTGGCACACTGCTGGCTCATGTGTTATGTGCCATATCAATTTCCAGTCATTATAATTTTCTATATTCCTCACTTTCTCATTTGCCTCAAGTTGAATCTTTGTGTAAATTGTGCCCCTTATTTAAGCCCTTACAGCTTGGGTTACATGGCACTTCATAACATTGAAATGTCTTTATTCATGCTTATTTCTGGATCATCTGTTCTACTGATTACACCAATGGAAGTAGTTCAGAATTTAGAAGTATAATTAGTTTCCTCCAGGCATTGGATAGAGTAATGAGAAAATCATGAACTCCTCCTCATACATGAAAACACACTGAAACACCAACAGTTACCACTGCTGGTGCTGTTTTGTGCATTGGATGGCTTATTACTTTTTCATTTGCATCCTGACACAGTGAAGAATCCCAGCTCAAATCCTCAGCTGAGGAGCAGCTAGTGCACCTAGGTAGGAGGAAGACGGTACTCTGTTTTCCTCTACTGTCAGCATTATCATGTACCATCCCCATTGGGCAGGTAGGCGACTGCACACAGGACTTAGCATAATATCTGGCTATATCTGCCCCCTGCAAGGTATGTTTGTCACATTAGCTGTATTACTGGATGTTTTTTCGTCTCCACTGCATCCCACAGTAATGCTTTCCTTAAAACCGGAGGAGGGGGAGGGGCTGAGTTATATTTATCACTCTGAAAGTATTTCATAGTATGTGATTATTCAGCTGATAGATAAATGCTACTTCATTACCGTGCCAGTTTTGTTTTATGCTTCTGTATGTGCTTAACTCTTACAGTGAGTGCAGGGGTTTGATTCTTGGGAATAAGCCAGACTACAAATTGATGATTAAACCTTCACAGCTGGCTTACTGCACTGTGTCATGTTTTCTGTGGCACAGTCTTTACAGAAACTGGGCAGAGGAGAGACAGTTGCTGAATTTGGTGAATATGGACTTAATATATGATAAATAACATGAAATCCCCTGTTTGATTGTTGGACCATATACTTATTGTGACACTCCATGAAAGGAAAATGAAGTGATAACAGCAGCTGGATGCTGAAAAACTGCTACAGGTGGTTCTCCCCTCCCCAGTTCTGTTTTCAAAAGCAATCCAGGGATTGTGACTGCTGTATGCACAATAAATTCTTCCTTCTGTGCATTTGGAAACATTGGTGAGAGTAAGCAGGGGTCATACGTGTACTAAAATAATTTCTAAGAGAACATATCTAGATTTCTTAGCTTCCCACACAGACTTGCCTCTGTTTTCTGCATATTGTAGATTGTGCGTAGTTGTTTGCTTCTACAGTAATGGAGCCAGCATGTTAGCTTTATCCTGTTGATTTTTATGCCTCCAATCACATGGTCATGTAAAGACAGTAGGGCCAAGGCCAGCTTTCAGGGTTACAGCTAACCCTAAACATCCAGTGTAAGGGAAACTGGATTGAACTTTTATCTTTCCACTCCATCCTGATCTGTAAGGGTGGTGCTTTCACTGAAACTGAACCTGAGGTGTTGAAGACAGAGGATAACATTCTAAGTAAAATACTCTGTGTAAGTGCTGTGTAAGTGTTTTGATACGTTTGCAGTCAACATTTCATGCCAAACCCTTTAAAGCACTTAATTTACAGTGTGCAATTCCTAGGTACAGAGACATATGGATAAAAGAAGAAAATGTAATGTTACACTTACACATTACATGGAAAACTCTTCCAAAGCAGGACTCGCTGCACTTTCAAGGCACAATTCCCTTAGGTGGCAAATATCTTAGAAGACAATGTCTGAACCTTTACAATCACCTAATTTGATGGAGGTTGAGCAAAGTTTTGCCCACTGTCAGCAGGTATGTCATGCTATGTATATCTAGCATACTCTCCTGTAAATGTGAGAAAAGTGAGTGTGCTATCTATGCATAAAACTTGTACCTGATAATTACATCAAGATCCTTTTGTGAACTTAGCTCCTGCAAATAAAACTGATTTTAAGCTTCCTCCAGAAAAGGTCATTATGTCAGTAATAGTCAGGGGAAATACTGTCACAAATGCTGCTAGATGAAAGCATTATATATTACTTTCAGTTCTTAATTTGACAGTTTTGTTGCAGTTTATTGGTCTGCCTTAAAACTCTACATTAATTTGGATATATTGTTAGCTTTTTAGCAATTCTACCATGAGTAGCATTTGTGGCTGAGTTTGTAACTTGAAACTATGCTTTTTGCATAGAGTGTTTTCTCTGTGGTGGTGTATTTCTGTCTAAAAGGGTTTTTTTCTCCTTGTTACATTTCCATTTTTGTCCTGTAGTATTCCTCAAGACACTCATTAGCTTATTTTTAGTTGTTCTTCTCCTCCATATGTACATTGTCTAATCAATAAGCTTCTTCACTTGCTGCAGGATTTCCACGTTATTTTGCTTCCACCTTCTGTGATGCCGTATGATGGGATTCTGCCTTGGCCAGTGCACTGTTGTCTAAATCTGCTGTGTTTCAGATCATTACACTGGCTTTAATTTTGGTGTATTTGCATTTTACTCAGTTCTAGTCATACTCTTTTCCCTTGATCAGTTAGATTACTCTCTATGCAGTGTTACATTTGTACTATGGCTGGAAATACTAACTAAAGGCTTATAATTGAAGTGCTATTTACAACTACTGACCTCCAGCTCATTTCTGATTTCTCTGTAATGTTGACCTTTTATAGATTGTACTGTTGTAAATCTTTGAAGTGATTCTTCTTGTCATCATATTTCTAGTAATTATGATTTGCATTGCATTAACACCTTGAAGCCTCTCCCACCTTACCTTTGTTGCATAAGATGACCTTTTTTATGCACTAATTCATATACAGGTAAAAGAATACAGTTCTTTCTCTGAAGAATTTATCCTGAAATGAAGGTGAATGCTTGCCTCTATTTCCACATTTTAAATATCATAGTTTGAATTAGTGAAATTACTCAGAAAGGATTCTTACTCCTAGAAACTATTTCTTCCTTTTCTAACAAAATCAGAGTCTGTTGAACTTCTTTCCAGCCCACGTAATGATAAATAAGTAAAAAGATGGACTTTTTACTAGGGCAAGTAGCGATAGAACGAGGGGGAATGGTTTTAAACTGGAAGAGGGTAGATTTAGACTAGATATTAGGAAGAAATTCTTTACTGTGAGGGTGGTGAGACACTGGAACAGGTTGCCCATGGAAGTTGTGGATGCTCCCTCACTGGAAGTGTCCAAGGCCAGGTTGGACAGGGCTTTGAGCAACCTGCTCTAGTGAGAGGTCGCCCTGCCCATGGCAGGAGGTTGGACTGGATGATCTTTAAGGTCCCTTCCAACCCAAACCATTCTAAGATTCTATGATTCTAATATAAAGATTACAGGTATCATTTGAGAGGCCACAATTTGTTCAAGTTGAACAATGACAGCAAAGAAAGTATTAGCTGAACGTTGGGCTGATATTTCCTCTTCATTCATATTTCGCTTCAGTAATAAGAGCAACACAGAAACAAACTTGTATCTGTTCCTTACCCCAGGAAGGACTTGACTTCTAGAATTTAATTATTATTGTTCTTATTTCTACTCTGGTAGCCATGCTCTGAAAAAATAGTGCTGGTTGGATGTATGTTTGTTATATACTGTCCCAATGTACACAAGTGGAAGTCAGTTACGAATTGTGTTCCTAGGGTTGCTTAATAAATGAATCTGAGTCAGGGCACTAGTTTCCTTCATGACTGTATTGCTTAAAACCTCAGTGTAAACAACTGGATGATGACTCTAATGGCAGAGGAATGCTAACAGATAATGGTGTCATCTGCATCTCCATATCAGGTTTCACCCTTCTCGCTCATATGTTTTTCTGAGGTGTCCAGTTCCTTCTGGGTCTTCCTAAACCCTCAGATACTTCTTGTGTCAATATTTTGCAGATTGTCATAATGATATTTCTCTTTTCATTGGGAAGTTGTAAAGTGCCTGTGATAAGGTACATCTTTGCTTTGAACTTCTTCCTGTTTACTTTACTTGAATGCTGTCTTGTGTGTTGGAAAGCTTCTCTGCTCCCTATCTCCCTTTCCTAAACAGTCTCATATGCTTGTGTTACAGCTTTCTTCGGCACTAAGTGCAGCAATCCTGTCTTTTTCACTTTGTCTTCATATGAGAGTATTCTCATGCCATGAACAGTCTTCCTCTGAGCAGGGGTTTTTTTTGTTGGTTTTTGTTTGTTTGTTTGTTTTTAATATACTAATTTGTATAAATATAAAATCTTTATAAAGTATGGCTTTTTTTTCCCCATGGTATAAAGAACTGATTGGACAAGTCTGAAATGGCCTGGTTAATTCTAAACTGCAGATATTGATATGCAGAGTAATGATAATATGGACTGAGAATCTGCTCTTTAGGAAAGTCTTGTGATGTTCTGCATAATATGCAGTATTTGGAAAAGGTTAGACTAATACCCTTTTTTGGATATATCAGTGTTTCTCAAATGTCAGCAAATACCTAGTGTCAAGGTAATTTTTCTGAATAAATATGGGCATTTTGCTGATTTTATAGATATTTAAGGCTATGGAGTACAAAACAGTAATGAATTTTTCAAATATTACAGAACCTTACACAAGTGATATTGGCCACCATTCTTCAGGAAGGAATGTGGAGACAGGGTTTTAAATGATGGCTCTTGAGTGACATACCTCAGTCATTGGCTGAGTATAGACTCAAGGTCTCCTAATTTTGAGTCTCTTGATTTAACCACTAGGTATTACACTATTCCTGAAAAAGCATCACTCTGTAAGTGAGGGGATAAAGTGCTACTAATACATCAAATCTTATCAAATGACTTTAAACTTATCTTAGCTTTCTTTTCACCAAGGCTTGCTGTAAATCTTTCTTACTAGGGAGTAGCAGGACTTGTGTCCTTGCTAAAAGGCGAAGATTGATTTACTGTATTCATATGGAACCAGCAGTTTCCTATGAGTATGCAATAATGAATTGGAATATCGTATAGCTTTTACCTCTCTGCAACATTTTTGGAGACTTTAAAGACTGGAATCTGTTACAGAAGTACATTTGATAGAAACTTATAAATGTATGTCTTCTGCGTAGAATAACAGCATAACAAATCTTTTAGTATGTGCAATATTCTTATTCTTCAAATACTCTAATTGATTGTTCATTGGGCTCAGTCAGCCAAAAGTGGAGAGAAACTTTGTACAGACATCATTAGTTTTTCTCCATTTAAAGATTAATCATGAAGAGCTCTGGCTCTTTAATTCTGTAATTTGTATATTTAATGGGCTGCTGCAGAATCTATGACAGTAATTAGCATAGCCTGAAAACTCATTAATACGCAACAACATGATTAATGCAGCATTAATGCAAACATGACTGAAGTTATTTGGGTTATGTAGTAAGAAGATTAAAGCTAAAATGTCCTGTTTGTTTTACCAGTAGTGGGTATAATGGAGTAGCAGGCAAAATAAGAAAAAACAGGTATCAAATTAGTCATTTTAGTGTAAAAGAAATAGTCAGTCCTCATCAAGAGGATTTGGGGTTTTTCCTGATAGTTGATTTCCACGGGAAGTGTTACGTATTTCCTCCTTTCATTCATGCATCATATTATGTATATAGGCTTATTCAGCCTTTTAGCTTGAGTTAGCTTTTTGTCAGTTTGAAGTATTACGTGTATATAAAAAAAACTGTCTTCAAATCTTGTCATTCTGAATCAACTTAGACTTTTTCAAAACAAAGGGATTTTGTACAGACTAATTTCAAAAACAACAGCTTTTCTTGGTTTTACTGTAGTCACAAATGAAAAGAAGCTGCTGGCCTGCAATTGGACACTCCAGTTACAGCTTGGAAAAAGTTTGGGTAAAATTTTGTTTGTGTTTGTGTGTACATATATATAATTTTTTGTGTATATAAATATGTACATGCATATACGACTTTTAAGTATATATTTTAAATTTCTGCTAAAAAAACCAAAAATAGACAGCATTACTTGATTAACAGGATTGCTATTAGTTTAATATTTGTCATGATGAACTTCAAAAACATTTTCAGACACATTAAGGTAACAGTAAAATATGGAGCCTGAACCTGTAACAAAAACAACATAGGATGTTGAGCAGTTTTGGAACAAATACTTTCCAGCTGCTTCTCTCAACAAAATTCAGAAAGCTATAGGACATCACATAGAGTGAAGAACTCCATGTATTCAGCAGAGGATCTTCATGAGAATGTACAGGAAAGTGTCCACTGAGCTCCTTCTTTTCTTCTAATTCCATTGTCCATTATGGAAAACTGCTTTAAATACTGATCCATTTTTTGTGAAGTCTCCCTTCTTATTTTTTAAAAGATGTATTTTCTTATAAGAAAGATTTTTAAATGTTTTAGCTCATGTAATGACATGTAGCATGCAGAATCACTCTCACAGAGAGAATAATGACTAAATATTAATTAAATGGAAGTTTATAGTAACTGAGAGTTTTATTGCCTATCTATTCCCTTCCCAGTTAAAAACAAATTTTGTTTTATAATTTTGTTTTATAATTTTCTTTGATTAGACAAAAGCATTTGTACACAGTCTTAATATTGAGTAAATGTTTAACATTTTTCATCCTGAAGGGACTGCTGAGAGCCTAATGCTGAGAGAATAAGGGAGAGAGACTTTACGGGTTGGAAAAATAAGCTAACAGATTTAATGAAACAATAATACTAATACTAGAGAATAATATTGTAAATAGGAAAATAATGAAATTTATATAAATAAGTACAAATATATACAAAACCAGTATAAAATCCTCTCCCCAATGACGAATATGTCACCAGAGGCTCTGCAGAGCCGGGCACTGGAAAAGTCCCAGACCAAACTCAGCAGCAGGTGGGAGCAGGATGCAGAACACACCAATCAGGATCAGTGGCAGATGAATGAGCAGGATTCTGCTCAGGCCTTGGCCTCTGCAGGATCGAGACGGACGGAAGGGTCTGAGATAGAAGGAACGGTGAAAAGGAAAAAAAGGAACGAGACCCTTGTGATCTCTCGGTTTTTATACCGAATATGGCGTATGTGGGATGGAATACCTAGTTGGTCAGTTTTGGGTCCGCTTCCCCCCCGTAGGCACAGTCACAGCACCCATGATGGGACAACTGACCTTGAGCATATCTTCTAGCAGCGCTGTTTGGGAAAAACATGCTGCCAATTTTTAGTCACTTAAAAGAGACTGAGCTGAAAAGTAAAATCACTAAATAGAAAATTAGTTCTATTTAGCTCAAACCAGGACAATAACGTACATGGTTTTCCTTTTATGATTTCCTGAGAAAATAATAGAAAATCATAACAAAATGTTCATAATATGCTAGGGTATCTAATTATTATTCTTACTTTTTAATATTATGCATTGCTATTTGATGTATTTATGAAAATTAAACTAACAGTGTTCTTGCTGACTGAATCCAGGTTGGAAATACATTGATATGGCTGTTTTTGTCAGACTTTGGATGGAATTGTTCATGTGGTTATATATAGGTTTTGGTGAAGAGGCATGAGACTCTCGAGATTTGTAAAAATTTCTGTATATTTAATGAGTCTAATAACTTATGTTTGTTGTAGAAAAGGGTACTTTATAAGTGTTTTAGCTGAGTGTATGGGACAAAGAGATTAGTCTTAGGTAGATCACTTTGCTGAAATCTCTACGCTGATATTGTAAAAGATGTCTTTGATTAACTTTCCCCTCTGCCTACATTCTCCCCTCAGCTCTTCTCCCCCAGAATTTTAAAAAGTCAAAAGATATTTTTTGAATATTTTTAATGTTGTATCTTGAAATGCTGACTGTTTTGTGTTTGGTTGTTTTGGGTGTTTTTTGTGTTTGGTTGGTTGGTTTTGATTTGGAAATTTTTTTGTTTAGCCTTTTTTTGTGATTTTTTTTGGTTTTTTTTGTTGGTTTTTTTTTTTTAAAAAGAAACCAACCCAACCCAATCTATATTCAATTAGAAAGGTGTTACACAGGACGTAAACCTCTTTATTTTGGATGAATAAAGTTTCTTGGTCAAGAAAACCCTATTTCTAACATTTTATTTTGCAAGAAAAAATGGTTAACATTAGTCAGAAGTTAATCCTGTTTCTGTAATAATTATCAGTTGTTAGCATGTTTTATGCTAATCTAGAAGCTGATTTAATGAATTCATTTTTTCCTTGTGACTACCAACTGGCTCTTCGAAACTCAAAATAATCCTGTGTGCTCTGTAAACTTGCTTTAAGTGAAAACACAGTAAAGAGCACAGTCTTTCCTGTTAAATTATTTTGTGCAGATCTTGCAAGCTGTGCTGAATTTCGGCAGAAGAATCTGAATATGGATGCGAATCTGAGTCTGGATCTGCAGTGTTGCTGAAGTTCTCAGACTTGCAAACTTTACATGAGGGAGGCAAATAAGGATCATAAAAATAGTTTCATCTGCATTTTCTGTATTAGACAAAAAGCTGGGTTTTGACTCATCTGACATTACTGTAATGCTAATAATATCAGCCTGTTAGTAAAAGGAACTCTCAAAATGGTGTGCACTCGCAGGGTAGAGTGCTGATGTTGCTGCTTAGTTTAATGACTTTAAAATGCCCGCATTGGTCACTCTCATCCTCATTCCTGTACTAACCTGAATGTGACCTTCCGATACCTGAAAGGTGCCTATAAGAAAGCTGAGGAAGAGCTGTTTGCAAGGGCATGTAGCAATAGTATGAGGGGTAATGGTTTTAAACTAGAAAGGGGTAGATTTAGGTTGGATGTTAGGAAAAGGTTTTTCAATATGTGGGTGGTAGATCACTGGAACAGGTTGCCCAGAGAGGTGGCGGGGGGGCCATCCCTGGAGATATTCAAGGTCAGGTTTGATGGGGCTCTGAGCAACCTGATCTAGTAACATTGTCCTTGCTTACTGCAGGGAGGTTGAACTAAATGTTCTTTAAAGGTCCCTTCCAACCCAATGCATTCTATGATGTTATAAATCCAGGCTAAAAATCTGATCCTAATCACTGCATAACTTGAAGCTATGTAGGTCCTTAACATGTTTTGGGATACTTTGAAACATGAATAATAATATTAGTAATTTATTCTACTTGTCCTTTTGTTACTGTGTGTTCTTTTTTGTCTTTTCTGTTCGCTATATAATACACTTGTATTATGTCTTGTACAATGCCGTTATAATTAAAGAAATTCAATTACAGAAACAGAAGCAATTTTGTTATTTATAATTAAAGGAATTCTGACAGCTTCTCCAATTGCAGCTACAATTTGAAATGGAATTAAAGATTTTATTTGAATTACGTACATTAATGTTTAATTTGTAGTAGAATTTCCTGTTGTTTTTTACCCCAGAAATGATAATGACTTCTTGTGGGCCAATCATTTTTGTCACATAAACAGGCCTGTTAGGTGAATTCTTCAGTTGCAATTCAAGATTCAGTTGATTTTTAGTTCATTCATGCTCCACAGATGGTCATATTTTCCATCCAAGATTAAGTAATCTCAGTAGTGTAGCTGAGATGCAGTTTCATTACAGATGTAATTGTAATGCCTCTATTTTATTTCTGCTTTTATTGATCTTTTATATTTAACATTGAACTTAAGGTTTTAGACATGAATACTGAAATAGCAGACACAAATCTTTGAGAAACTTCCTTGCAGAATCTCTCTTTCCCACCACCTCAAAAAAAACCCCCAAAACCCAAACCCCAAAGAAAAACCAGGAAAGTTCTTCTGGTCATCCAGTGTGGTTTTCAAGTTCTGTGAAACTTTTCAGATTTTGAAAAGAAAGCTTTCTGTGTTCAGGTTAAGTAAGTTCAGTGCTCAGTGTCAATAAGGCAGAAAAATTACATACACCTAGCTGTTACAAGTCAGAACAGGATTTCTGGCTATGGTTTGTTTTGACTATGAAGTCCAACCAGGACTTGAGAAATCTTTTCAGATTTTTTTTGATAATTAGTATGTTCCTGTGAAAAATATTAATTTCACAAGTTCTTATCTTCCAGTGAAAATACTATTTATGGAGCAGAAATGTGCTTAATATTTGGTTTCTCCATTGCACTCACTTCCAGAAATACAAGAAAATATTAATATTGAGATATGAAAGTACTTATTTAGAGCTAGCTCATATGGACTTCCTTATCTCATGAGAAACTCTGACGATACCTGAACTTAAAGGGGCAGAGTACTTTTTCTGAAATATGTAATAGGTGACAAATGAATTTAGAAGAATTTGCTTTATGGGCTGGCTGTGACTTAAGATGTTGATTCCATCAATACTTTAGAAGAAGCTATGGCAGCTACAGGCAGGAATTGAGGTTTGTAAGCTGCTTCAATATCCAAAGAAGAAAGCAAGCTTCTGCATAGGATTTGAAAACTTTTAGAATTACTGGAATATTACTGTTATGAAATATTTAATTTATATTTTTCTAACACAGTATTATAAAATAATGTTTTTCCAGAAAGTCAACTATTTTGTTTCTGTTTGTTCTTCAGAATTATGTGTAAGGAGGGATCCTGTGGTCTTCAGAAATGTCTTTTGGAAGCTTGATAAAAATACTGACAGCTTGTTAAATTAACTGTGCTCCAGTGCTGGAGCTAGAGGACATCAGTCTCACCCTCTCCAGTAGACACTACAGCTGGAAATGTCTGGAACCTCAGAGTACAGCAATAGTGGTTATTTCTGAGCCAGGCAAAGCTATGCTTTTCCTTAAGTGTATGGACACTGTTTATTGAGTTTTTTACTTACTGGGCATTACCTGTTTTTTGCAGGTATTTTAATAGTGTTACTGATTTTTATTGCCTAGAGAATATATTTCATATCTGTGAATGCATCATGTGATTTGCATGAAAAGATTTATGGTATTAGGAAGTGGGGTCAGAGGATATTTCTTATGGGTATACGTAATTAACAAGCATGATCTGGCATGAGTGAGCATCACAATTACAATTCTTTATTTTTTTTTACATATAGATGCTCTCTACAAAAAAACCCCCAGTCATTTACTGTTCTGCCTCATGTAGGATACTGAGAATGTGTGTGAAAAGTCTGAATAGTTTGATGGAGTTGGATGAAACTCAAGAAATTGTCCTGTTCTGTAAAAAGCATTTTGCGCAGAAATATCATGGATGTGTATAGTATAGGCATAGGTTGCTATTCCTGCCTTTTAAATTCCCTTTGTAACAAAATTAGTATAGTAAAGGCATGGCTACACCATAGACTCAGGCTGTGATATCTGGATCTATATGTTGAAGAGTGTGGTATATGGTTTTTTATAATTTTCTTATTTGTTTCTGTAAGATGATGTTCCAGGAGATAGCTTACAAGAAAGGCGTTCTATTCATAAAAGATTTGTGGTTATCCAAAACTTATTTATTCATAATTATACTTTTTGGACCTGGATACATAGTTTATTAATCCTATCCTGACGAGCCCTTGTAAAAAGAGGGGGCTCCAGCTTTCTCGTAGGCCTCCTTCAGGTACTGGAAGACTGCTATAAGGTCTCCCTGAAGCCTACGCTCTTC
>NW_010194182.1:0-1861 GCF_000695765.1 Mesitornis unicolor | reverse complement strand
GTTGAAAAACCCCAACTCTCTCAGCCTGTCTTCATACAAGAGATGCTCCAGCCCTCTGATCATCTTCATGGCCCTCCTCTAGACCTATTTCTAACATGTCCACATCCTTCTTGTGTTGGGGACACCAGAACTGGACACAGTACTCCAGGTGAGGTCTGACCAGAGCAGAGGGGGAGAATCACCTCCCTTGACTGCTGACCACACTTCTTTTGATGCAGCTGACATGGCTGGCTTTCTGGGCTGCAAGTGCACGTTGACAGTTGATATTGAGCTTTTCATCAACCAACAACCCCTCAGGCCCTTTCCTTGTTTTCAATCTATTCTCCTCCCAGCCTGTATTTGTGCTTGGGATTGCCCCAGCCCAGATACAGGACTTTGTACTTGGCCTTGTTGAACTTCATGAGGTTGGCATGGGCTCACCTCTCAAGCCTGTCAGGGTCCCTCTGGATGGCAAGTTACTTATTGAGTAAGTTTATACCATGGACAATAATATTCTGATATTTACAAGCTATTTAATTAGTTTGTTGTTTAGATATTTTATCTGTGGTAAAGAGTGTCGTAAAAAAATAATGTTTATTTTTCTTATGTGTCAGTTGAATGACATATCATGTGCTGAGACAGTATTTTATCAGAAGCCAAATGGAGGTCTACAGATAATGACATGGAAAGTTATTAATTGAGCTTAGTTGATCAATTATTCCTTGGGATATGTCTGATTTTGGTTAAAAATTATTATTTTTCAGGGGTTTGTGCATGTACAATGAATTTATAAAAGAATGTATAAAAATATAGATACATATGTGTCTATGTATATATCTGTCTTTTAGAACCAAGCCTCCACTATTCGTCGAAATCCATGCAGGAACCTAATTCCTACTTTGCAAATAGAAATTTTAAGGAACAACTGAAATTCCACATGTAAGAACATCAACTATGGAAATAGTGTGCTAATATTTGACTTACTTTTTTTTGTTTTTAAGAAAAGAGTTACTGAACAGCATAAGTCACAACTGCATATCTTTTTTTACAGATGACTAAGGGCTCTGAAATTACAGACATTTCTGTAAAAAGCTGATTCAGTCTAGATTAGTATAATTTCTCTTGCAATGACTGGCAGGGGTTTTAGGTGAAAAAAAACTCCCATGATTCTGGTTTGCCATTTTATTACTGTTTTTAAAACAACTTTTTGTTTGCATTTAAGCTGTTAGAATGCATAAGAAGAACTTTGGCATTAACCATCTGATTACTTTTTCTAACCAGGTATTAAAGTGAAATTTAAAACCCAGAAACCTGATGGTTTGATTTTTTTCTCTGCATCACCTGGGAATCAAGAGGAATACATTGCACTTCAACTGAGGAGTGGGCGTCCTTACTTTCTTTTTGATCCACAGGTACGACAAAATACAGGATCCTATAAAAATAGCTTATATAATTTCTCTCAGTGCTTCTTTACATAATTATACTTTATTTTTTTTATTATTTGTTTGATACAAGTTAACTGTTTCTTCAGAACCACTAGGTAACTGGCCATTCTGGGGAGAGAAACACTAGAGCTTTGCTCAGTTTTTCATAGAATCATACAATCATAGAATTGTTATGGTTGGAAAAGACCTTTAAGATCATCTAGTCCAACTTTTAACTAACTCTATCATGCCCAATTCTAAGCCATGTCCCTGAGCACCGTATCTAAATGACCTTTAAACACACCCAAGGATGGTGATTCTAGCACTTCCCTGGGGAGCATGTTCTAGCCTTTGATAACCCTTTCACTGTAGAAGTTTTTCCTAATGTTTGACCTAACCCTCCCCTGGTGGAACTTGATGCCATTTACTCTTGGATTATGGTGGTCTCATTCTGTTCC